>NW_028261381.1:43091901-43349401 GCF_051295495.1 Thamnophis sirtalis | reverse complement strand
ACATTCAAATGAATGTACTGTATACATCAACATTCTGTAACACATAAGTATATAATGAAACAAAAGCGCAATTTGGAGCCTGACCAATCATCGGTTGACTGGACAGAATTCTCACCTAAATCTGGATCTAAAGGAATCTACTGTGTGATTTTAGTACAGGGAAATGAGCATGAGAAGTTGAGCACTTACCTAGTTGAAGAATCAGTCGGAGACTAAGTTCCTCTGACTCCTGTGAAACACTTCATTTAAAAAATAGAAGCCAATAATAAAATAAACTAAGTCAGAAGCCAGATCCTCTACCGTAGTTACATATGCAAGAGCCTAAGTCCTGCTCAGTTGTTTGTGAGCTGTAGAGAAGTTTGCTGTGAAGAAGGTGGAGGAAGTCAGTATGGAGGGGGGGGGGTCAACCCAGTGGTGGGATTCAGTCAGTTCGCACCACTTCGGGAGAATTGGTTGTTAACTTTCTGAGCTGTTTGGTGAACTGGTTATTGGAAGAAATTAAGGCAGAGAATTGGTTGTTAAATTATTTGAATCCCACCATTGGATCAACCTATTCTCCAATTAACCTGAAGGCAGGACAAGAAGCAATGGATGGAAAGTAATCAAGGAGAGAACCAACCTAGAACTAAAGAAGAATTTCCTGAAAGCAATTTCTAAATGCGCGTCCCATTTTCAGCCTCCGTGCATCCCGTTTTCAGCCCATTCCAGGTGGCAGGGATTACCGCTATTGCTACCACCACTACCTATTGCTGCCAAACGGACCAAAAATGGGACATGTGGAGGCCGAAAATGGAGTGCACGGAGACCAAAAATGGGGCATGCGAAGGTGGCAATAAGTGCTGGCGGTGATAGGTGCTGGCACGATGGGCGGCACCAGTGGCGATGGGTGATGGAGATCCCTGCAGCCTGGAACAGCTGATCAGCGGTATTCCTGGAGGACGATCCAACCGCCAATCAGTTGCTCATGCTAAATCAGGCTGTGCTGAGACTGACCAGGCTGTTTGATGTTTGCTGCAAGGAGGCAAATTGCTGGGAGACAGAGGCAGATTTTTTTGTTCTTGTTTTCCTCCAGAAAAGCTAGTTGCATCTTATGGTCTGGAGCATCTTATAGTGCGAAAAATATGGTAGGTGTTAAGCAGATTTGTCCGAATGGTCCAGAGTAGCTTGAGCAAGGGTTTGGACTAGAAGACTTCCAACTCTATTATTCTGTAAGGTCACTTCACTTCTGAAGATGTCAATCACTGCTGCTGGCCAAATATTAGAATACCAGAAAATTAAATTGCAGCCATTTGGACAGAAACCCATCACTATTTGATTGATGCTGAATGTAAAAGCCAGTTTATATCCTGAGAAGTATTATCATCATCTGTCCTACACAATTATAGCACTTCTGTTCCATTCTCTGATGCCAGTCAGTTGTAGAAAGATACACAGTTGGGACAAGGA
This sequence comes from Thamnophis sirtalis, assembly GCF_051295495.1. Classification (NCBI taxonomy): domain Eukaryota; kingdom Metazoa; phylum Chordata; class Lepidosauria; order Squamata; family Natricidae; genus Thamnophis; species Thamnophis sirtalis. Next base: position 43,347,955 of record NW_028261381.1, on the reverse strand, counting down.
CAGAAATCCAGTGATAATGTGAAACAAGGCTATTTGCCATGCAACAAGGTATTTGTGCCTTAGAGGAAAATGAGATTTCTCTGCCACAGCCCATGTCTTATAAAGCTGGGCCTCTAAAACTCACCACAATCTGCCTCTTCAGCTGCTAGAGAGCCATATGTTCTTGGCTGTCATTCTCCAGAAATTATTCAGGAGTCTACAATTAAAATCCTGGGGTTCAACCAGGACCTCCCTCTGGGACTTTATCTCTCGGAGCTTTAAAGGCCTTGGAAGTCTAACTTCAAGGTGCTGTGAAAAAACAGGAGGATTAAAGCTATAGCCAAAAAACTCTGTGCTGGTTTGTTTATTGTCGGGTTCCTGGAAGATGAGATGAGACAGATAAGCATCGATCAATGAGGGAGAAGTTCAAGAAAACAGCCATAAACCCAGCATGAGCAGAGATAGCCAAGAGAAAGACCATCTTCTGGTTATAAAATAAGGACGCATGATATCAACACAAATAAATCAGCATAAATAATTCACTGGGCTTACAACAAAAGAAGAATTTTGATGCATGATCCAGAAGTGGGCAAAGCTACGTCCAACAACTCTTGGCAAGGATTTGGATTGCCCAGCTGATAACTGCTTTTCTGCCCAAAGCTGATTGATGGCTTTCCAAGGAGCGCTGCTAATCTGGAAAATACTCATCCCCAGCACAATAGTACACATTTCTCAGCTGTCCACTGATCAACAGATTGAAGGCTACCAGGAACTGCATACTATTGTATTGGAGAAACCCCATGGAATAATGCTATTTCTAAATAATTCCTATTTAGTGGGAAGCACAAAAACTCTATTTCTCTTGGTGTTGGTATCTCTAGACGTGCAGAAGTCTTCTCCTCGTCTTTGCAGATATCCTGCAGCAGGATGTGGCTGAAGAAATCTGCAGAAGTATGGGGGGGGGGGGGGAGGAAGAGAACCTTTTCCTTTCCCTTTTCTGTTGAGGAGATGAGGGTATCTGTGTGTACAGCTGGGTGTGTGCATTTCAAGCATGCCAGTCTTGACCTCTGACATGACAATCTCAGACAAAAAAAAAGGCCTATCCTTACTCTACAATGTTCCTTTGTTCTGTTTGAAGAAAGGTCTATCTAGATTCAGTTCCAATGAGAAGAAAGACACCGGAAACATGGAAACTGCTTGGAAAGATGGTTTAATGGTGAACAGGACCACATGGTTTGAAATCCTGGGCAAAAGGGAAAGCACATGGGTGGCAGTGGGAGAGATATTTATACCCTCTCTTGGACCCCGCCTTGGAGCTTCCTGTTCCTGTGTAAGAAATGTATTCCAATCGGTTGTCAGACTCCCATGGGGCCATGCAGAGTAACTGTGTAGTATATTGAGTCCCAAGCGTGGTTGAATCTTGCTGGGTGATATAATCTCCCCAGGTGCCATGTGGTTGTGTTGCTAGATGGGTAGAGGGCTAATCCTACCTTTGTTGGATCTTGGGTGAGGGCATTTGCTTATGTATAGACCTAGCTATCTCCTTATCTCTTAAGTGCTGACATCTGCTGTGGGCTATTGAGGAGGATGGGGGCTATTAAGAGTGAGTCTGCTTCCTGCCTAAAAATATGTTTCTCCATTTCTCATCTAGGAAAATATAATATTTTGCCCTTTTAATATTTCCCAGAATATTTCATTTTCCTAGGACAGGGGTGGGTGCTAACTTCCTACAGTTCATAATTGTGGACACGATAGAAGTGCAAAAAATCTCTTTTAAAAACACACATTTGTTTTCTTGGAATAAAAATACTTATTAGATCCAGGTCTCAGTTTATCATAATCAGTTTATTGGCGAGACTTCCCTAGTTTCTGCTGCAGAACAAAACTTTGCTTCTGAATTTGGTTAACCAGGTTAAAATTGCAGCTGAACTGGATGCCACCACTAATCTTAATGTAACTGTGATTTTTTGACACCAGATAATTTCATAATCCATGATTGAAATGGGTTATTTTCAAATAAATCAAAGTTAAAAATAACTAGTTTGGAAAAAAATAAAAAAAATCAAATAAGGAATTTAAGCATCCAATTTTGTTTTGGCTTCAAGGCTTCACTAAAAGAGAAGACAGAAATGAGGACAGAAGCCAGGGAAAAGGCCATGAAATCATACTTTATCTCAATATCCAAAAGTTGTGTTTCTTCAGAGCGCTACTAATTTATCACTTACATGGAGTGCCATCACAGCTTATTTGAGATAGTTTGTTCAAGATGATATCACATTAAATCTCTTCAGAGATTATTGCAGGGATACATTTCACAGTTTTTGTTAGGTATTAAGTGCCGTATTATTGGAAGTAAACATGGCTTTGTTGAGCATTTTTTTGGTGGTACAAAAGTATGATGATTGAATCATGCTTTGCTTTTTTGTTTTTTAAAAATAACAATACTACAAAAGAGCCAGTTTTGACTAAAATCTATGAGAGATCTTATTATCTGCAAATTATTTGGTCTTTCCACTTCAAAGATTATCTTTTTTTGCAGTCTTAAGTCTTGCTATACTATAGTTTTTTTCCCCTGTGGATGGCCATCAAATAAAAATGCAAATAAGACTTTCTGTTTGTTAAAGGATGCAAGATTTTTTCTACATTAGAAATGAAGGATTGAAAACACCGGTTTTATATTGTCAGTCACTTTCTGATATTATCTTTTATCTCTAATAAAAGATCTATCACTACATAAGAATAATGATGAGAATGACAATGATAATTTTATTTCAACAATATGAATGCCATCTTTTGTAATAATCGTAGCACTATTCATTTGTAGAACTGCAAATTGGGTTCATATACATACATACATACATAGACAGATACACACACACATACACACAGACAAACATAAGGAAACAAACTGTATTGGATGGAGGGCAATGGGAAAAATAAAAGAACTGTAAATGGAAGGAGTTGAAATAGAAAATTAGGCTGGAATAGTGGTTAGAATCCTGCACAAGAGACCAAGAAGCAAGAAGCCATTTCTTCATGATTTATCTATTTTATTTGTGAAGTAAACCTGAATATTTACTTCACCTAGGGTTAGCACATTGAACATAGAATAATAAGGTTGGAGGTCTCTTAGTTCAACCCCTTGCTTAAGCAGGGGATCCTATGCCCGTGATGGCAAACCTATGGCATGCGTGCCACAGGTGGCACACAGAGCACCCTCTGCGGGCATGCCAGCCGTCACCCCAGCCCAGCTCCACCGCACAGGTGAGCGTGCCTCCCACCAGCCAGCTGGTCTTCGGGTCTCTGCCGCGGATTGCCGGGGAGCAGGGCACATGTGAGGGATGCATGCGCAGGAGGTGCTCGCATTGCATTTTGAGGTTTCAGTTGCGCACTTTGGGCACTCGGCATCAAAAAGGTTAACCATCACTGTCCTATGCCATTCCAGACAAATGCCTGTCCAATCTCTTTCTGAAAACCTCCAGTGATGGAGCACACACAACTTCTGTACCACTGATTAATTGTTCTTACTGCCAGGAATTTCTTCTTAATTCTTAGAACTTAGTTCTAGAATCTTTCTTTAATGACCTTCCACTCATTACTTCTTGTCCTGCCCACAGATGCGTTGGAGAGTGGGTTGACCCCTTTCTTTTCAATACAATAGCAGAGTTGGAAGGGACCTTGGAGGTCTTCTAGTCCAACTTCCTGCCTAGGCAGGAAACTGTGAGAGCCCCTCAAGTACTGGAACACTGCTATGATATCATATGACCCCTAGTCCTTGATCTGCCCTTCCTGCTTTCCTGAACATGAGGCTGAACCACCTGTCATTTGCAGAAAACAACAACGATTGACATTACCCTCAGCCTGCCCCTGGCTTGACAGAAAGATGGCTGTTATGCATTAAATATACATAGTTGTATTAAGCTCTGTGGAAGTGAAACTAACCCTTAGATGACCCTAACTGTTAACGCCAACTGTTTTGGAGGGAAACGTAGAACATTCATATTTGGGTGAGGTTTTCAAGTATTATGATTGGTTAAGGCCCTGTGGGCCCAGAGTGTAAATTACAGGCATTTGCCTGCTGTTCCTAAGTTCCATTTTTCAGTCAATAAAGGCTGTGGTGACCATGCTGGTCTGGTTCTTACCTACTGAAGCCCATTACACAATAATGACTTCTACCCAAATGTTTTCAGTTCATAATGAAAGTAGTCGGGGTGGGTTCCTGCCAGTTCTAACCTCTTCTATAGAAGAGGTTCCACAAATCTACTGTGCTGTTTAGAACTGGTTCCAGCTCCCTCCCTCCCCCCGCCCGTCTGCACCATGCTTGCCCTGCCCGCCGCTCACTGATTGGCTGCCTCACCAATCGCCCCACCCATCTCTAAGAGTCCTATCTAAACCTTAAAATCTTAAAGCTGTCAAGTTTGAACATCCCTGGGATTTTTTTTCTAAAGGGTTAGAGGTGCAAGGGTCTTGTAACTTGACAGCTTTAAGACTTGCGTGCTTCAAATGCCAGAGTTTCTGAGCCAACATTTTGGTTGCTAAGCAAGAGCATTGTTAAGTGAGTTTCACCACATTTTACAAGTTGGCCATGCCCACCAAGTCACATGACTGACAAGCCACTCCCACTTGGTCACGTGGCTGGCAAGCCACTCCCACCCAGCCACATGGCCAGCAAGCCACTCCCACAAAGCAGGCCACACCTACAGAAGAGGTTCTAAAATTTTTTGAAACCCACCACTGAAAGTAGTCCTTTCCCCTCTGCTGATGCAAGCAGGACAGTCCAATTTTGACAGATAATTCCATTCCAGTTGCCTGGTAGGTGTAGGCATAACTCTCACTCGGTGCTCTCTGCCTTTGATGGCCAATTCATACTGAGCTAGTAGGCTGAGTGGCAGTGAAAGGCTGGGCCTTGATAGGGGATTTTTGTTTACATATTTGTTTCTAAGATACCAGGCTAGAAGCTAGGAGACCAGGAATTGTAGTCCCACCTTAGGCATGACAAATCACTTGGGTGACTTTAGGGCAGCCATTCTCTCATCCCATCCCAACCCACCTCACAGGATTGTTGTTGTCTGTGGGGAAAAAGAAAAAGGAAGATATATTTGCAAACTTTATTTATTTATAAACAAAAATAAAGGTGGGATAAAAGTCAAGTAAATAAATAAATAATATAACAATAAAATTCAGCAAAATGGAGAATGAAACACAGTCCATTCCTCCCTCTCTTTTAATTGACAAGAGAGCTATCAGGTTTCTCCTTTTAGTTCAAGTGGCAAGAACTGCAAAACTTGTCTGTGTGTCCCATTCCCCCTCCCCGCCCATCCTCAATAAGAATGCCCAGAGAAGAGACATCACTGGTTTGGTTTGGTTTTTTTCAATCTGGCAGTGGTGAGAAGAGGAAGGAAGCTGGGGAATCCACCGATCTGAGTCCTGAGTTTACTTGCCAGACAGAATCCCTGCCCATCATTGTAGCTGGAGTGGAAGAAGGAGTTGAAAGTTGGAAAAGACATCTCCATCCAGCTTCATTTACACTTGGTTTTTCACACGGGAGACAAGCAGCTAAAGCAGTGCAGAAAAGTCCCTGGTTAGGAAAACCCTAAAGCAACCCTTCTTTTTCCTGTAATTAACTTGAGATGGAGAAATCTTAGTGTCTCTTTCTTCGTCATCAGGCAGTTCTCAGAAATAGCTTGGTGTCATGTGAATCACTTGAAACATACAACTGTCTGACATGTCCCATCTAAATGGTATCCTTTGCCAGGACTACTGTTAATGAGAGACCATCTACCAGAACTTTGACATAGGAAATGACAAGGGCTGTTAGAAGTCAGACTTATGTTATGCTTCTCTGGGCCACCCTAGGCTTCTCTGGGGCCTAAAGATGTGTTAGAGCAGGGCTCTCCAAACTTGGCAATTTTAAGACTTGGACTTCAATTTCTAGAATTCTCTAGCCAACATGGCTGGCTGAAGGATTCTGGAAGATGAAGTCCACAAGTCTTAGACATAGAATAACAGAGTTGGAAGGGATCTTGGAGATCTTCTAGCCCAACCCCCTTCCTGTGCAGGGCACCTTATACTATTTCAAACAAATGGCTCTCCAGAGTCTTCTTAAAAGCCTTCAGCGATAGAGCACTCACAACTTCTGGAGACAAACCATTCCATTGGTTGATTGTTCTCACCATTAGGAAATTTCTCCTTAGTTCTAGATTGCTTCTCTCTTTGATTTGTTTTCCATCCCTTGTTTCTTGTCTTGCCTTCTGGTGCATTGGAAAATAGTTTGACACCCTCATCTTTGTGGCAGCCCCTCAGTTACGTCCACACTGCTAAAGGTTAAACACTGTCTTAAAATTGCCAAATTTGAAGAGCCCTGTGTTAGAGAACCTGTTCATCCAGCATTTGTAATAACACTTACTTATTTGCCCAAGAAATTGTCATGAAATGGGGGAAATATCTTGTGCTTTGATTCAGGCAGTGGTATAGCTTCAGCAGGGTTAGGGTTAAAGTTAGAGTTAGGCTTCCTTAAAGTCAGGTCCAAAAACTGACCTAGGGTTAGGGATGGGATAAGAGGTAAAGTTGCGTTACTTGCAGAGATGGTAAACCTGGCTGGTTCAGCAGAATGTGGCCCATGTATAATTCATAGGAAATTGAATTAATGCATATTCATTGCCCTATTTCCACTCATTCATTTGCTCTATTAAGCAGTAATGAAGAAGTAGGCTAGCATTGTTGTCTCTTTGCCATATCTGAGAGCCTTTTCTTTCCAGTTAGGCTCCTCCTAACATGTTTTAGAACACTTCCCCCCTCTCCAAATTTCCCAGTGCTTTAAATCATATGGAAGCTTCTACGTGTAGAAAATATGTAGAATTTTATATTATATGAAGTTTTCCTTTCTCTTCGTACGTTATGAATTATACCTAGAGAATAATGCTTCTATATGAATTAAGAAGTCACATATCAGTAAGCTGATCTTGCTAAATTTATCCAAGGAGAAGGGGAAATATCTAGTAATTTCTAAAGAGCAAGTTTCCCCTTTACTGAAAGCTGGCTGAGAGATGTCCTGATGTATTTTTGGTGGATTTAAGGGAAGCGCAGGAAGTCAAGGTCCTATCCCAGGACCAGGCAGCACTTTAGGGTTTAATCCTAAGAAAAATACTTGGGAGCTAGACTTCCGGCATCATGTCAAACCTGCGGCATCATGTTGCTGTCATTTGATGTATCGCAATGCTTTTTTCCTTTGCGGAGCTGGGGTGGGCGCGGCCTGCATGTGACGCATCCAGCCCGTGGCCATCAGTCTGATACCCCTGGATTAGACCAACCTCACTGTACCTCTTTAAAAGCACATAACTGTTTCCCCTGATTGTTCTTTAAAAAATTGGTACTGAATTTTTAGAAATGGAAAGATCTTATGGATTTTATTTGATAAAAACAAAATAAATAGAATAAAACTTTGCCAGAAAGACATCCGTGTATTATGTTTAAAAGGAGAAGAAAGAAGGGTCATAAACCAACTTGGAATAAAAAGAAAATTGAGAGCTGTCAGAAGTGGAAGATGGCAACCCGCTGCTTTCATTGTCAACTTGATGTGGGATTCAAAGTTGCCTTTTGAACCATATGCAGTTGTGTATGAAAAGGGAATTATAGTGATTATGGTGGCAGGTACACACCTTTTTTCATAACTTAATCAGCATCCCTTATTGGCATGCTGACATCTCCAAAATACAAAGACCCTAAAACCATTTTTGAAAGCATGAAGAGTTGTCAAATTCCTTCCAGAACAAAAAGGTTTTACTTTGCGCAGCACATTAACTCCCAAGAACCCTAACATTAGCCAGATTTAGTATGTTATTTGAATACATTTGCTTAGTCTTCATCCAATCTGGTAAAACGTGTTGCTGTGAATACAGGAATGGAGCTTATAAAGTAACCAATCACATATTTTTGCTTAATTTGTTGGGTGAACTCATCTTTTGCCTTGGATAAGATTCAGCAGTTTAAAGGACACTGAGAAAATTGTTTAGAACCGTAGAGTTTTGTGCATTCAAGATTTTGATCTATATTTGTCATGTGGATAAAATATTAACTACCGTATTTTTCAGAGTGTAAGATGCACTTCCCCCCCAAAAAAGAGGGTGAAAATCTGGGTGTGTCTTATACACATAATATAGTCCTGCCCACCCGCCAACCCTCACCCTTTGGCCTCAGCCTCCCAGCAATTTGCCTCCTTGCAGCAAACAGAAAACAGCTTGTTTCAGTTTCAGCTTCAGCACAGCTTGATTAGCACAAGTAGTTGATTGTCAGTTGGATCTGCCTCCCAACTATCAGAGATTGCCATTGCCTATTGCGCCTCCACATGATCCATTTTTGGTCTCTGCATCTGCATGCCACATTTTCTGTCCTTTCCGATCCCCGTCGTCCAGAATGGGCGAAAAATGGGGCACATAGAGGCTGAAAATGGGGCAAATGGAAGTGGCAAAAGGCTATGGCAATCCCTGGAGCCTGAAACAGCTGATCGTTGGGAGGCCAATCCAACTGACAATCAGCTGCTTGTGCTAAACAGGCTAAACTGAAATTGAAACTGAAACAGGATGTTTGCTGTTTGCTGCAAGGAGGCAAATTGCTGGGAGGCAGAGGCAGATTTTTTTTCTTGTTTTTCTCCCCAAAAGCTAGGTGAGTCTTATACTTTGGAGCATCTTATACTTTGGAGCGCCTTATACTTTGGAGCGTCTTATACTCAGAAAAAAGGTGGTTTTTTTTAAAAAAAATCCTTCTCACCTCTTTGGGTGGTTCTTGTGTTCCTCAATCTCAGGTCCTTTACCAGAGGCCTGGGAGCTTGAAGGTTTCATGCAGGATCTTAGCTATTCCTAGCACTGCATTCTTTCGGACAGATAGCTCTGATGAGTTTCCTGGAATTTCCTGGAGCCACTCTCTCAGCTTAGGAGTCAGAGTCCCAACTGCTCCTGCTACCCCTGGGATCAATTTGGCCTTTTCCTCCCATATCCTGTCTAGTTCCCCCTTCTTCAGTTGTTCATTTCAACCTTATGGATATGAACGTGCCTTATGTAAGACTTCAAGGGATTGGATCTGGCCAATCTACAGTGCTAAACAGGCCCAGAGACACAGCCTGTAAGCTACCGAAGGAGAAATCAATGTGCAAAATGGCTTGACTTTCACCATCCTACCTGGTTGCAACCCCATTGCAAGTGTCTTTTTTTTAAAGAGAGACACAGCTATTAATCCACATAAGATTTATATAAGAGCAGCTTATTCTTGCTTCGGGGAAGCATAGTGCTTTGGGCCAGCCCTGCTCTGCTTGATTAAAGCAGATTCATATGTCCACAGTCATAAATATTTTATTTTTCCTTGCATAATGAGAGATAACAGAGGCTTTTAGGCCTGTGCTTCTTATCTGCCCTGTCCTCACCTCCCTACCTTAAGTGATATATCTTTTCACAATAGGTTTTCTTGAGGCTTCTTCTTGTGTTGCAACACTGACTGAAATGCTGGTAGAATATAAAGGCAAGGACAGTTGTTCTAGGTGCTTCCTACTAGCCTAATTTTGGTAAGATAGCTGCCCTGGACCCAGGTGGCAAATGGTTTTCAGTCACAGATCTAGAGGGAATTCTGCCTTTTGACCCAACAATCATTTGTTCTGTAATGAACTCTGATTTGCACTTGACCTATCGACAAGTATTAAAATGGAACTGTAAATCTTTCCAGTCGTTCCCCATTAAGCTGAATAAGCCCAGTGACATCAGGATCTCACTAAAGCTCCAAGTCCTGAAAGGATCTGCTTCTACATTTTAATATTATGCAATCAAAATCCATACCAGTTTGAAATATTCAACTTTTATAGCTCTATTATTATTGGCAGTATAGATTGGACTTAAAGCACAACTATTTTTAAAAAGGCCAGACTTACAAGAACCTAGAGTGTGTCCTTCTCTACCATTATAAAACGGTTTATGACTTAGCTGGAGTTGCACAGAGATTTATACTTGTGCTTTGCTTCTTTAACAGGCATGGGTAAAAAGAAATTGATTCTTTTTCCCCACAATATCTTTCATGAAATAGAAAAATAAGCTGTTACTCAAAAATGAAAACAAAGCTGTCACCCTTTCTTCACTGTTGAATAGCTGAATTGTTTTCCTGCCCATCTTTGAGTTGGCCCCAAATTGTAATAGCATCAAATCTGTTGACCCCCATAGTCAACCCCTATTCTACCTCTGTTGCCGCTTTCTCAAGTAAGTGCAGTCACCCAACTTCTCTCCAATGTAATGGGTGACAGAGCTTAATAGATTCGGTACACCTTGAGGCTGCCTTGGGATGGTGACAGCATTGAAAATATGGCTATGGCTGTGGCTAAGGCTGATTGAAGTCTATCTTGATCATAGGCTATGGGGGAAAGAAAGGCAATGTCATGAGCATAACAGAATAACAGAGTTGGAACGGATATTGGAGGTCTTCTAGTCCAACCCCCTGCTCAAGTAGAAAACCCTATATCATTCCAGACAAGTAGCTGTCCAGTCTCTTCTTCAAAACCTCCAGTGGTGGAGCACCCACAACCTCTGGAAGCATGACATGACAGAAAAAAAAATGCCATGGAAGGTTTGGGCTATAGGAAATTATTCTATCAATGGATGGAAACTAATCAAGGAGAGAAGCAACTTGAAACTAAGGAGAAACTTCCTTAACAGTGAGGACAATTAACAAGTGGAACAGCTTTGTCTTCAGCAGTTGTGGGTTCTTTATCGATGGAGGTTTTTAAAAAGAGACTGGATGGCCACTTGTCTGAAATGGTATAGGATCTCCTGCTTGAGCAATTTTATTGTATTTATTTTGTACAATGACAATAGAGAGTATACTATTGGACTAGAACACCTTCAATATTCATTCCAGCTCTATTCTGATTAATAAATAAATGCAAGAAATAAAATATCTATTTTTGAGATGTTCAGAAAAAATGGAACAATATGATTGTGATATATATAGACTTCATTTTTTGGGGGGGGGAGCTAAGCAGCTGCTGAAAGAAAGGGTCAAGAGAACTTCTGTTTGCTCCAGCAATATAAAGAAGCCCAAGCACCGTGACCGCTCCTGCACACAATGTTTTTCATTAACGGAGCCATACTCTTTAGAAGCAAAACAATTTGGTGTCCTGCCATGGCAACCAATGTCCTGATGTGTCAAGGAGGGGAGATGGGGAGGAATAAAAGGAACAGCTGTTGAAAGTGATGGACAGCTCTTCTTTGAAACTGCATTTGTCTTGATAGTTGCCATGCTGGTCTTCTTTATAAGAAGGATACACCCCTTCCCAAGGGGGCAGTATAGAAAGTCTCTGTATGTTGCCTGCCTGATCAGATCAAGGAAAATTCATCGGATAATGTCCTCTTTTATTTTTTTTTTAGGATGAGGAGCAGTATGAAAAGGACTTCTAGTATTTTTTTTATATTGATGGCCATGCCTGCTGTGTTTTGCCTTGCACCCTGATCAGGTGAATCAAGTCTACCATTAAGAAAAATAGAAGTGGATTTGTGGCAAACCAAGATTTATTTCAAACACTGCCCATTATTTTCAGAAAGAATCATGAACTTCATCGCTCAATGACAACAAAACCTAAATAATTATGGTTGTATCTATGAGATATGTTCAATCCTCATTCATGATTGTAAGCTGCCTAGGATCACTTCCAGGCGAGATGGATGGCATATAAGATAGATAGATAGATAGATGATAGATGATAGATAGATAGATAGATAGATAGATAGATAGATAGATAGATAGATAGATAGATAGATACCAGAGGTAAGTAGGTAGGTAGATAGATACCATAGGTAGGAAGGTAGGTAGGTAGATAGATACCATAGGTAGGAAGGTAGGTAGATAGATAGATACCATAGGTAGGAAGGTAGGTAGGTAGATAGATAGATACCATAGGTAGGTAGGTAGATAGATAGATACCATAGGTAGGTAGGTAGATAGATACCATAGGTAGGTAGGTAGATAGATAGATACCACAGGTAGGAAGGAAGGTAGATAGATACCAGAGGTAGGTAGGAAGGTAGGTAGGTAGGTAGATAGATACCATAGGTAGGTAGATAGATACCATAGGTAGATAGGTATATAGATACCATAGGTAGGTAGGTAGATAGATACCATAGGTAGGTAGGTAGATAGATACCATAGGTAGGTAGGTAGGTAGATACCATAGGTAGGTAGGTAGATAGATACCATAGGTAGATAGGTAGATAGATACCATAGGTAGGTAGGTAGATAGATACCATAGGTGGGTAGGTAGGTAGGTAGGTAGGTAGATACCATAGGTGGGTAGGTAGGTAGATACCATAGGTAGGTAGGTAGGTAGGTAGGTAGATACCATAGGTAGGTAGGTAGATAGATACCATAAGTAGGTAGGTAGGTAGATACCATAGGTAGGTAGGTAGGTAGATACCATAGGTAGGTAGGTAGATAAATACCATAGGTAGGTAGGTAGAGAGATACCATAGGTAGGTAGGTAGGTAGGTAGATAGATACCATAGGTAGGTAGGTAGGTAGGTAGGTAGGTAGGTAGGTAGATACCATAGGTAGGTAGGTAGGTAGGTAGGTAGGTAGATGATGGATGGATAGATGGATGGATGGATGGATGGATGGATGGATGGATGGATGGATGGATGGATAGATAGATAGATAGATAGATAGATAGATAGATAGATAGATAGATAGATAGATAGATAGATACCATTAATCTGAGAGGGGAAAAAATGAGCAAGGTATTTCTCTGTGAGGATAAACTGCTATTTTTACCTTAAAAATTGAACCCAAATAAGAGTCAAACATTGTGACCTTTCAAGCTGGCATTGTCAAGCTGGCATTTCCAGGACATGTATTTTATAACTGTTGGAAAGCAAAATAGTCAATGAAAATGTAACACTCTCACTCATTTGTTTAGTGGAAATATAAAATTATACGTTGTCGTGAGTCTTTCCAACAATTACAAGGTCACTAGGATTGTTAACAGTATGACAGTGGCAGATAGAGGTAGCATAAAAACAAATTCTAATGCATATGCATCATGACATCCCACAGTTAGAGCCACACTGATTTCATATATTTAGGAATTTATTGGAAACATCTTTATGCCAAGAATATAATTGGATTTCTCTGTGTAGCATTTTCTCTCTTACTTCACTATACTTTCTCAGACTCTAATAACATGTGTGAAACCAAACAAGATTTGTGGTGAAAAGCTGGCTTTTTAAATCCCACCAAACCTCTATACTTGGATAGGTGGCTTCTATCCTGAGTTACTTTCTCATTTTCAGTTTTTTAAATTTTTTTGGAACAACTAACACAATATTCCATGCCTGTATTTCTCAACCTTGGCTGCTTTAAGATATGTGGACTTCATCTCCCAACATTCTCCAGCCAGTCCCAGCTAAGGAATTCTGGGAATTGAAGTCGACACAGCTTAAAGCAGCCAAGGTTGAGAAATATTGTTCCATTCTACTGTTAATTTTATCATTTTTTAAAATGTTTGAGTTATATCTTCTGCACAAGTTGAGAAAAAGTATGAGAAAGTTCTCTCAGGAATTTTTCACAGTGGGTCTGAGGTATCTTGGATTGTATATACTAAATTTCAGATTTCTAGTTTATCAGGCATTTGCCTTCTAGTGTTGATATCCCTATCAGTGCATGAAGAAGCGTGTTGCTCCTAATACGGGTGACAGAACTATCTCTTTACATCATAATTACTTAACCAAGTAATTTCCATTTCTTTCCCTCCGATTTACTTGGTACCTGCATGATCAATAGTGATTTTGCGAATGAATTAGGCACGCCAATGAAATTTGTGGCCTGTGAAATCACCTTAACCAAATGTGATGTGCTAAATTTACTAAAAATTATTACAGGGATCCAATTCACACAAATGTACAAGTAGCGCGTAGCCACCAGTCTGTAGGAACGGTCTTGACTTGTAGCCAGACAGATAGCATATTACCCAGTGGTGTATTAACCATTAAGCAGACTAAGTATGTGTTTAGGGCACCAGACCCAAAGTGGGCACCACAAAGTTGAGAAAGAAAAAAAAACCAATGAAGATTTGTACAGTATGTACAAAGGAGGGGGACACCAAGATTTGTCAGTGCTTAGGGCACCAGTGAGCCTTAATCCGCCACTGATATTGCCCCCAACAATCTGGGTCCTCATTTCACCGACCTCGGAAGGATGGAAGGCTGAACTGATCTTCAACCAATCAGAATCAAACTGCTGGCAGTAGGGCAGAATTAGCCTGCAATATTGCATTTTAACCGCTGTGCCACCATGGCTCTTCCTTTTGCTTACAGCATGGTGGATTAAGAAAACCAAAGGTCCTTCAAACACTTTTGTCACCAGAACCTTTTGTCTCGGGTTTACTCAAGTGTTTTGGCAGCAGGTGCTTAAACTGAGCCATAGGATTCACTCAGACTAAATTAGTATTGAGACCAATCAAGGAGCTTCACCAGAATTAAAAAAACAACAATCCAACAATTGATCACATTATACTCACTGAGATGACATTAACATGCACAGCAGCAAATGAATAGGCTAATGTTAAAGGATAAGTCAATACTCTCTTTGAAAACAGAGGAAAAGTGGGAACCGGTTACAATGGAGAAGAAAGGAATGCACCTACTCCACTCATTAAAGAGCCTGACCATTTGCTTTCACACAATTAAGTCACTGCTAAGACCAGATCCATACACTGAGCCATGCTTAGTTTGTCTAATAAGCTATAAGGAGTCAAATTCATGCACCATCACAAGGAGCCATGTTGGCTGGGTACACACAACACGCTATACTCAACCAACCAATCAAACTCCATTATAGCTCAACATTCTCATGGTAATCTCTTGTTCTGAAGAATCTGTGAAGCAAAGATATTAGGGGAAGAGGAGGAGAATTCCACAGATTGCTAGGTGTGGCCTTCCAAGGATTCTCCCATCTTGGGTCTGCACAAGTGACTGACCTTTGCAAACATTTGAGAAATAACTCCACATATTTTTAATGAATGGCCCTGCCTTGCATAACAATAGACACAATAAGCAGAGTGCAAAACCCAGCTTCTTCTATTCTCCATAATCACCATAGCTGGCTGGCTGGCAAACTCAAGCATGCCATCATTGTTCAATGCATTTAGAAGCCAGACAGGTCTACAATGGCTTTTTATTATTTGGCTGGGAGAACAGTTACTGTGGAGATGGGCAAGGGAAGGGAGTTCTGCAGCCAGATCTCCTTGGTATTAAGAGACAGCAATGATGGAGAGCAGATTGGATGCTTTAAGGAAACATGTTTGGCCAGGAAGTGTTAGTGCAGACAAAGATGAGGTCTGTCTTAGCCAAAGGTTATTATTCACACATACTGCTTCCATCCACTCTCTCAGTCTGTTCTGGAGCCATAAAGTGATTTAGACAAGACCATTTTCCTACAGAGAAAGCCCAGGAACTGTTTGGAAGCTGTGCATGGATCCCTTTTTGCCACTGATCTGTAGTCATCTTCATAATTGGAATGGGAATGAACAACAGAAAAAAGGAAGAACACACGTTTGTGTAAATGTACATGTACACAATACCAAATCAAAACTCTGGACACTTCTAGGCATTTTTGAAAAAGCATTCCTCCATCGCTGTTATGATCCGATTTTAATATTTTCTACTACTCTCTTTGAGGCTTTGGTAAAAAAATGAGATATAAATCCCTAGATAAATATTAGCATCACTTGGAATGAATGAAAATAAAATGATCCGTAGTTCTGGGAATTGGCCTTTAGATCTGGAACTCCACTCTGTAAACAAAACAATAGCATGAGGCATCCATACTATGATTATGCCTAAAACTGAAATATTCTAAATCCTTCCTTCTTTTTGGAGCTGCTAGCCTTAAGAATAAAAGCATAGAGCAGAGGTGTCAAACTCAAGGCCCGTGGGCTGGATCCAACCCATGGCTTGCTTAATTCTGGCCCACAGGGCCAGCCTGGAAATAGCAAAGGACCGGCCATGGTGCCCCTGGCAGCCAAAATGGGGCACAGGGGCTGCATGAGGCCCCTGCACCCTGTTTTGGCCAGCAAAGTGCTGCAGAAAGCATCTGTCTCATCCTCCCCCAGCCCCTGGAGGAGAACTACAGTGCTGACCCTCAAAGAAATCCAGTTTGACACCCCTGCCATAGAGCCAGGGTGGTGTTGGAATGGTGCCCAGTTCAAGCCCATCCTCTGTAATGGTTGCTCACTGTAGCTGCCAATTGGTCTCTCTCTTAATCCAAAGATTGGTGTTGAGTGGTGAACAGTATGTATGCTGCCTTGAGCTCCCAGAGGGAGCTGGGATATGAATCTTAACAAATCAATACATATTTTCCGAAAGGACATCAGTTTTCCATGTTAATATGCCTTTAAAAAGGCTTCTTCCTATCTACCTGGACTTTGGCAGAAAAAGTGAATCTATTAACTACAGCAGTGGATCAATTCATAGAGCTGTGAGAGATCAGCTGTAGCTCCTCAGATTTTTTTTGTCAAAGCTTTTGCTTTCTAAAAAAAAAAGGTTTCATTATTCATGCTTGGATAACTGTGACTTTTGCCTTTACTGAAGAGATGTTCATAATATTACATTCCAAATCATTGATTATTTGTGTTATTCCCATTGAGGGAATTTTGTGTAATTCTGCAGCTGTCCAGTGGAAGGCAAAAGACTACCCAATACTCCGTACAACGGAGAGTAGAGCCAGATCTATACATTACACATGAGCTTCTCAAGCTATGGATCAAAACCCTTAAGCTTGTTCAAATGTTGCAAGAGTGAATCTTGACCATGCTTCTTTTCCTGCACAAGATCGCAGAAGGTACTTACAGTAGCCAAAGTTTGACAAAGGTGAAACCTTACCTTAAAATATGATTAAACTTGTTATGTGTATTTGCTGATCAAACCTAGTCTGAATGAAATCATTAATTTTATTCATGGGTCTAACAAAAATTCATTCATCATTTGGGGGATTTGCAATCCTAAAGTTCTAGAACAGGGGAGTCAAACTCAAGGCCGGGGACTGGATATGGCCTGCGCGGTGCTTAGATCTGGTCTACAGAGCCTCCTTGGAAATAGCAAAGGCCCAGCCCGAAGTGCCTCTGCCAGCGAAAACAGAGCATGGGAGGGCTGCATGTGTCCCTCCCTAGCTCCGTTTTCGCTGGCAGAGGGTGACAGGAAGCGGTTGCAGCCGAAAATGGAGCTCTGGAGCCTGTTTTTGCTGGCAGAGTGCTCAGGCTACCACAGATGCCCCTGGCACAAGAGATGTTGAGCTGGCCATGCCCCCCTGCCCATGCACCCATCCCCCGCAAGGTCAAATCCAAACCTGATGCGTCCCTCAATGAAATCGAGTTTGACACCCATTCTAGAACCAATTACCTATTAGATCCTACGCATTGTACATGCTGTCCTCTTGACAAAATACAGCAGGGAGAAAGAAAGAATGAGGAAGGACTTTTTATCATCCGTTATAATGAATAGTGCAATTATTGCATGATAAAATAATTCTTAATATTTTATGCATTTTTCAAATATAGATATTTTTTTAAAAAAAATCCTAGCATGAAAGGAGCAATCCATTCTGTACTGAACCTTGACTTCAGGGTGAAGCAAATGTGAATTTCCTTATGTAGAGATAATTTTAAAGTCATTTAAAAATCAGAGAGAGAATAAATGTGTGTGTGAAGGGAGCTTATTTCTTCAGGATAAAAAAAAGTCCATAGCAATTCCACCTTGATTGGATGCTTTTTCTGATTTTATGTTCTTTAAAGCATGTATTATCTCTGACAGTTCTACCAGATATTTATTGCACTTCCACCAATTAAGTTTTTAGAAACCACAAGTAAATTAATCTGCTTCCATCCACCCATTAATCAGATGGCTAGGGGAATAACTGTGGGTGGGGGCAAAAGAGGAAGGCAAGCTGTGTGACATTTATGGGAACAGAGCTTCAACAAATGGACCCCTTTTAGTTAATGATTTCTTCTTTTTTATATATATCCAGGCATGACATTAGATGGCTAGGGATTGTTCTACAGACTGGATCAATTAAGTAATATCAGCATATCTCTTTCAAAGGAGAGCGATGTTATGCAAATGGGGGATATTAGTAGTAATAGGACTTTAGTCAATAGAGAGTTTAGGGTTGTAGTGAAGGAACCAGGCATGAAGCTAGAAGGCAGTGAGTTGTAGTCCTGACTTAGTGTTCCATTGTATGTAGTTCCATTTGTAAATGTGTCAGGCTGTGGTTATTTTGGTGGTGGGAGGGAGGGGGAGAGAATGGAGTTTAAAGCCTTTTCAACCATAGTAGCTTTAGGACAGGGGTGAAATGCTACCGGTTCGCCCGAACCAGTAGTAAAAAAATACTACTGGTTCTGGCGAACCAGTATTTCCGATGATCAGCTATGACAGGATTTCCTGCTTTCTAGCTAATCTAAATCATGTAGCACAACGGATTTCCCCCCCTTCTACTTATCTTCACAGGCGTTCTCAGTAGAGGCTCCTCCCACCCGCCTGGACGTCATCACATCCATTTTTGACACTGCACATGCATGGAAGGTCCTGCAAATGCGTGGAGGTGGAGGCGCGCGCTCACATTTGTGAACTGGTAGTGAAGGTGTTGAATACTAGCGCGGGAAATACAAGCGCGGGAATAAAGGACTCCCTTCTGATTGGTTCCCGGGCGGAGCCGGTTCAATCCTCGCCCTGATTGGTCGAGCTACTCGACGCCCCATTGGCTCCTCGTTCAAACCCGGAGGTATAAATGTTTGGCGCGAACCACGCCACGTTGAATCGTAGTCACTCTGTTCTCAATAAAGGTTGCTGTTTGCATACCCGTTTGTCGCGTCCTTTCCCTTCGCTCCAAGATGCAAAACTGGCGACGAAGGTGGGATTCCGATTCCCGCGACCACGGAGAAGAACAAGCCAGCTGCCACCGCGTCTGAACCAGCACGAACGCTATTCTCAGGCTGAGAACTCCGACAGCGAACGCAAAATTTTCTCCGCCCTCTTCCTCCCCCTCTCTGGCCCCACACCACAATGGCATCAGCGCTTCCTCCTTTCGCGCCATTCGGATCCGCCGGAGAATCATGGGACGGCTTCATGGAGCGCTTCGAGTGCTACTTAATCGCATCGAAGAACCAGGCACAGACCGACGAGGAGAAATGCAGCTTCTTCTTGTCCTGCTGTGAGCCTTCCATGTTCGCCTCTGCGAGAGCCCTGGCCGCCCCAAGGCCAGCCTACAAACTTGGGTGGGATGAGCTGATGTCCAGGCTGAGGAACCACTACGCTCCCTCACCCTCTCTGATCGCACGCCGCTTCACCTTCCGCCGCCGAGTGCAGAAGCCCAACGAATCCATCAGCCAGTTTCTAGAGGTTTTGCGCACAGTGGCCGCCCAGTGCGATTTTGCAGACCTGGAGGAGAACCTCGTGGAGCAGTTTGTATGCGGGGTCCGCGACGTGCATTTGCGCAGCCGCATGCTCCGGAACCACAAAATCACCTTGGTGCAAGCCGTGGAGACCGCGCGAGCAGCGGAGCTCTCCGAACAATCCACGGCCGACATCGAACGCCTCCAGCTGAAAATCCCCGCGCAAACCGCCGCGGGGCCTTCCACCCAGACGAACCTTGTCGACGACCTCTCTCCTGCTGAAGACGAGGAGGAGGAAACCGTCGGACAAATGAGGACGCAGCCGAAGCGGAGGCCACACCAGCAACCACCGACGCCCGCTCAGCCAGTCTCAAACGCACCTTGCCGCGGATGCGGCGGCCGCCACAGCCGCGCATCCTGCCCGTTCCGTTCCGCCGTCTGCCGCCGCTGCCGAGGAGAAGGACACCTCGCCAGGGTCTGCCGGGCTCTCGTGCCAGCCCCATCGTTCATGCAGCCCAGCGACCAGCGCCAGGCACCGCAACGCCGCCAACAGCCACGTCCTGCGAGGCGAGCTGAGGACTGCCACTCAACCTACCAGCCCTCCAGCGCCGACTGCGTGGTCTACCAGGCTTCCCACGTTCCCGCCGGCGATCGCAAAATCAGCACCGCCGTCCGACTCGAAGGTCAGCCTTGTTGAATGGAGGTGGACTCCGGGTCTTCCCGTTCTCTCCTATCTTGGGCCCTGTTTTCCCGCCTTTGTCCCGGGGTTCCCCAGAGCCATTTGCGCCCCGTCGGGGTCTCCCTCCTAGACTACCAGGGAAATGGGATTCCCACGGCAGGAATATTCCACATCCAGGTGGAATACGGAGACTTTAAGGGGAAACTCCCAGTTCTAATCGTCAGGAACGATCTGCCCGCTCTCCTCGGGTTGGATTGGTTTCCCGCTTTGGGCCTCACCATAGAGGGGGTGCACAGGGTAGTCCCCCTCACCGTAGATAGCGTTCTAGATGAGTTCGCAGATGTGTTCGATGGGAAACTGGGCTGTTATAAGGGCACCCCCATTTCCCTCTGCCTCGATCCCCAGGTCGCTCCCATTAGGCTGAAGGCACGCAGGGTCCCCTTCGCATTGAGAGCAAAGGTAGACGCTGAACTTGATAAGCTTATAGAGCAGGGGGTAATCGAGCCCGTAGATCACGCTCGTTAGGAAACCCCCATAGTCCTCCCGGTCAAACCCGACGGATCGGTGAGAATATGTGCCGACTATAAGTCGACCATCAATTTGGCCCTGCAGGCAAATCCATATCCGGTTCCCGTAGTGCAACACCTACTCCACTCCTTAGGGCAAGGCCGCATTTTCGCCAAGCTAGATATGGCACAGGCCTACCAGCAGCTTCCCGTAGACGACGATGCGGCTACAGCCCAGACCATCGTCACCCACCACGGGGCCTTCCGTTGCCGCCGCCTCCAATTCGGCGTTTCGGTTGCCCCGGGGATTTTTCAGAGCCTCATGGAGCGGTTGCTCCACGGGCTCCCAGGCGTCGTCCCCTACTTCGACGACGTCCTGGTCGCAGCCCCCAGCCACTCGGAACTCCTGAAAATACTGCGGGAGGTTCTCACACGTTTTAGGGAGGCAGGACTGAAACTAAAGCGCAGCAAATGCGAAATTGCTGTTCCCAAAGTAGAATTCTTGGGGTTCCTCATCGATGCCCAAGGCATCCACCCCACTCCTTCCAAAGTTGCCGCCATCAAAAACGCACCTGCACCCACCTCTAGGGCGGAATTGCAGGCGTTCCTGGGGCTTTTAAACTTCTACGCCCCTTTTATTCCCCACAAGGCGTCGCTAGCTGAGCCGCTACACCGACTGCTTGACCGGTCAGTGGCCTGGCAATGGGGTAGCCGTGAAGCGCACGCGTTCGCGGCTATAAAAGACATTTTGACCTCATCGGCAGTCCTAATTCAATATAGCGATAGGATGCCCCTAGTCCTGACTTGCGACGCCTCTCCCTATGGCATAGGGGCGGTCCTGAGCCATGCCCTCCCGAACGGCTCAGAGGCCCCCATAGCTTTCTATTCCCGGACACTCTCCTCCACGGAGCGGAACTACAGCCAAATCGATAAAGAAGCCCTGGCTGCAGTGTCCGGCATTAAGCGGTTCCATGACTACCTCTATGGTAGGAATTTCACCCTTGTCACGGATCACAAGCCGCTCCTGGGGCTACTGGCAGGCGACAAGCCAACCCCCCCCATTTTGTCTCCCCGCATGACACGCTGGACGGAGTTCCTAACGGCGTATTCGTATACGCTGTTATACCGTCCGGGTAAGCAGCTAGGGCACGCAGACGCCCTGAGCCGTTGCCCTTTGCCAGAGACGGACACAGCCCACGTGCCCGCTCTCTCTATTTTGTCCATCGCCGAATCCGACCTCCCCGTCTCTGCCGCGGACGTCGCAGCTTGCACAAAGGCTGACCCCGTCCTATCCCAAGTAGCTTCATGGGTTTTGAGGGGTTGGCCCGCGGAAAAGGTAGCGGAAGGATTCCGACCATTTAAAGCACGACAAGCCGAACTCGCCCTTCACGGGGGTTGTCTTGTCTGGGGGGATAGGGTAGTGATCCCCACAGCCCTGCGGGCACGAATCCTGCCCGCACTCCACAAAAACCACCCAGGCATAGCGCGAATGAAAGCCTTAGCCGGTAGCTATGTGTGGTGGCCCTTGCTAGATTCGGAAATTGCAGACTACGTAGGCCGATGCAGGATCTAGGCCGAATCCCCCCACAGCCGCCCCTCGTGAGTGGGAAATCCCTAGAGGCCCATGGTCCCGTTTACACATTGACTTTGCCGGCCCCTTCCACGGCCGAAACTTCATGATAGTAGTCGATGCTTACTCCAAGTGGGTGGAGCTGGTAATCATGACCTCCACCACAGCAGAGAGTACAGTGAGGGCCCTTCGTAAGATGTTCGCCACCCATGGGTTACCGGATGTGATAGTCTCAGATAATGGGCCCCAGTTTACCTCCACCACGTTCCAAGAATTCCTGGCCGAACAAGGAATCAGACACGCAGCCACAGCCCCTTATCACCCAGCTAGTAACGGCCGGGCGGAGCGCGCAGTTCGCTCAGCCAAAGAAGCTTTGGGCCGCATGGACCAGGGCGACTGGCAAGAAAGAGTGGCGGCTTACCTCTTGAGCCAGCACTCCATACCCTGCCCAACGACTAATAAAAGCCCCGCGGAGCTCTTGATGGGTAGGAGATTGCGAACCCCCCTAGACAGGCTCCATCCACTTTACGCAGGGGATCTGCCGAGCAACCTGGGGGCCCTCCCTTCCCACGCGTTTAAGTTAGGGGATCCTGTATGGGCCCGCTCCTTTTCTGGGGATCCACGGTGGGTTCCCGCAACCATCACAGCTCTGACGGGCCCCTGTTCCTTCAGGGTCGGCCTGGCCGACGGAACACAATGGAGGCGCCACGTGGACCAGTTAAGGCGACGCCTCCCCGCGGAAACAGACGGCCCGAGCCTCTCAGACACCCGCTCTCAGCATGAGCCACCCTCGATGACCTTCCTCCCAACGGACCGCCTCCACCCGGGGAACGGGGGACAAGCCGATGCGAACCTTTCGGACAAACGCGCCTCACCCGGCTACTCCCTTCCTCGAAGCCCTTATCGAGACTCTGAACCTACACCCCAACCAGACTGCACGGGGCCACTGTTGGACACTCCTGTTGCCACGGAGACGCCACCCCGGACAAATGGACATCGGGCATGGGGCCCGGGGCCAGCGCCATCTCACGGGGCCGCGTCGCAGATTCACCGCCCCGCCACGGACACACCTCTGCCGGCGGTTCCCCCCCCGACGACAACCGCCGGGGAGCCACGAAGGTCGGGACGAGAACGTCACCGTCCCACCTACTTACAAGACTATGTTTGCCCTTCCTAAGGGAACTCTTTGACTAGGGGGGGAGGGGTGTTGAATACTAGCGCGGGAAATACAAGCGCGGGAATAAAGGACTCCCTTCTGATTGGTTCCCGGGCGGAGCCGGTTCAATCCTCGCCCTGATTGGTCGAGCTACTCGACGCCCCATTGGCTCCTCGTTCAAACCCGGAGGTATAAATGTTTGGCGCGAACCACGCCACGTTGAATCGTAGTCACTCTGTTCTCAATAAAGGTTGCTGTTTGCATACCCGTTTGTCGCGTCCTTTCCCTTCGCTCCAAGATGCAAAAGAAGGTAAGTAGATTTCACCCCTCCTTTAGACTGTTCCTACCGGTGAATATTTATGTCTGCATCTTCCTCTTTTTTCTACTTATCTGTGTATGTGCTTTGCTTGTTTTCCTAAAATATTTCTCCCTCTCATTCCCAGGTCTACTGAGATAGGAGTTATTTGATAAACTGTGTTGTATTGTGTTGCGTTGTATTGCATTGTAGCATGTGGTTCCTTTACTGCTGACAGTTCATCAAAAAAGGCAGAAGGTACCCACCACTTCAACATCTTTATTGTCACTTTGTGGGCTGGTTGGGGTTCTTTATATTTAATCTTAATCTCATCCCCTCAACCCCCCCCCCCTGGGTGTCTTGACATCAATTTCAAGAGTTTCTAAATCATTTATATTTTTACCTACCAGAGTACATCACCAGCAAGGCACAGGTTCTTGATATTTCTTTTAAAATCATGCTCATCTTCCAATCCTCCTCCTGCTTAGTAGGAGAAGACCATCATCCAACCTTCAATCACCAATCATTTTCTCTCATCAATCCATGTGGTTTTCTAAGTGAAATATAGACACTATTTCCCATTGCCTTCTTGCTGTACAAAGCTGTATTCATTGTATTCATTGTATCAGCTTGAATACAATGCTGTATTCATAGATTCCCTTGCCACTGGTGGCTAAATTGACCATTTGCTCTAGCATCTCCTCATGTAGCTGCTATCCAGTCTGTTGCCTGCTTGCTTTAGCTGGGTGGCTGAGATGATTTTCATACCCTAATAACCCCACAATATGCAACATACTATAACCTATAGCATGATACAATATAGAATGGACTGGACTGGGCTAAAGAATAGAATAGAATTTATCAAATACTTCCTATTTCCATCTTGGGATACCCTCCCTGATAGTCTTTGTTCATCTCTTCCACAAACTCCCCCATTATCATCACCAGGAAGAGGCAACCCAGCAGGACTTGAGGAGAAATAAGAATTGATACCATTGTAGAGTTATTTCTGCTTTACAGCGTGTATGTCTTCCAGTTGTATTTCTCTGAGGGCTCCTTTAAGCATGGAATTCTTTTTATGATGCCAATTGTTATTAAATGCCTATAGAATTTATGCCTAGAATAAAAACAATAGATTCAAGGATACACATCGCTGTGCTTCCTTAATCTCTCCCTCCCTCCTTCTGCCGTAAAATACTGGCTCAGCTTCTTTGAATAACAATTGGGGTCTTGACACGTCTTCTATATCAAAACAGCTGTGTTGCATTCCAAAGAATGTTTCTGCAATATAGGATATATATATATATATATATATATATATATAGTCTCCTTGACTTACGATCACACATAGGATCGGAATTGTAAGTCACTTTTTTTTAGTGCTGTTATAACTTCAAACTAGTGATTGTAAGATGTGGGCTACCTGTATTTTTGCACCATGCATGGTATCCATGTCTCCTTTTTTTGTTCCCATGTCAGTTGTAAAGCAGTTCTCTCTCTATTGAGGTCTTCTGTTAGTGCACAGGTAGCTCATGTAACCTTGTAAATTTTGCTCATGGTTTGTCATAAAATAACCATTCAGATCCAGCTCTTGGCATTTTGTTAGGTGAATTTTTCACCACGGGGGTTTGAGGAAGCAGTTTCTTTTCCTCCTGAAGTTTCTTCCCACAATTTTTCTGCCTTGCTGTGTAATTATGACTAACTGCCAATCCTTGTTTTTAAATCGTCAGTCTGCCCTTGCAATCTCTTCCCTTTACAAAAAACCCGACGTGACAGCATAACTTCTAATTTTCCTGAAACTCTAGTACAATAGCATAATTTCACACAGTTGTACATATAATTTCTAAAACATTTTTTAAAAAACCAACTCTTGAAACAACTAGGTTGTCTTTTTCCCACGGTTGGCTTGGGTCGTGTGCTTGCACCAAAACCCAAGATACTGTAATTGTGCAAACCTCATCTCCCGGTATTACTTTAGAAATTGGCATTTGGTATTTGATTGCAATTAAGAAGACAGAAATATTCGTCTTTGTGTCTGCTTGCCGAGCCTCAAGCGTAAAATGCTAATATTGTGATGTTCAGAAACAAAAGAGGCTCACAATACTTAAGGCCACAACCAGGTCTCCTCAGTTTATTTATTTTATTTATTTAGTTTGTCACTCATGTGTACCAGATAACAGGAATTAGAATAAACATGAATAAGAACACAGGAAATGGGTACAAATAAATGGGGACTATAGGACAGGGACGTTAGGCACTTTGGTGTGCTTATGCACACTCCTATCCTGTCCCCAGACAGGAACATTGGTTTCTCATGCTTATTCATGTTTACTCCTTCTCTCCTGCCCCTTTGGGGTTTTAGAGTCATTATGGATCATTCAATCGAATAAAAGAAGCAAAAAGAGAAGCCATTTAGTTTTGCAATTCACATGGATGAAAAATATCATGTGGTTAAGTTAAAGCTTCAAACATAACTGGGCAACCACCATCGATTAATCAACAGCTTCCACAGAAGGAGATTTTACAATTATTTTGGCCATCTTGTTCTGATATTAGGTGGCATCTATTGCTGTACACTTCAGAGGCATCCTTCTTCTCTGTAGAGTAACTCTCTGTAGGAGAATAACTGGTACTTCTTGTCTTTGGTTACAGATACGGGGCATTAATTTGCAAGGAGATACATTAGCATCAAAAGAAATGATGGCAAAGTCAACACGCTTCTGCCTAATATTTTACCGGGACCATCTGGTTTGTTTTTATTCAATCAACCTATTGAATGTTAGACAGTGAATAATTTTTTAAAAATAAACAAGTCCTCATAGTGATGGGTAAGTTTGTTTTATATTAACATGAGGTACGTGTCACACATATTTTAATAAGTCCATCGTGTGACAGACTTAGAGGCTCTGTGATGGTCCCTTTGAATAAGGGATTCCCCCCAGGATGAAACTAAGGCTACCCTATCTATGCTGAAAAAAACCATAGGAGGTTTCTTTTAGCACCAGTGAGGTGTTATTTGTGAGTTTGTGACCCACAGAGTAGCCCTAATTACCCCATTTTTGTCTGATCTTTTTTACCTTGTCCAGCTGTCTTGCCAATTTTTTCCAGGTTTTCCAGAATGATACGAACTCTACCTCTAAAACTACTCAACTTCAGCTGATAGATGTACAGACAGTTTCCCAGCAAGGACATTTGTAATTTATTATTTTAGATTTATTTCTACTTTGTTTCATTGCAAGAGATGGGGGACACATAAATCAAATAAAAATAAAGACAGATACATAAATATGTATAAATAAATAGATAATACATTGCCAAGATTCAAGACTGGGAGACAACTGACAAATCTAGTAAAGAAAGTATGTGAACCCAATACACAAATTCCTGAATTTAAAGTCTTGCTGTGTTTTGCTCTCCCACTCTTAATAGATGTAGTATTATTTGTGAGTGGAGGAAATGAAGAGATTAACCCTCTTGCTTAAAATATAGGTGAGGATTTAAAACAATACCTTTTCCACACAGACCTTTCATTTTTTTATAGTTTTCTGTTTTTATATTGCCTTTTGGGACATATTTTAGAGCTAGTTAGAATTTGACAATGTATCTGATTATTAAATTAATAAAGATTAAATAATGGAATAGCCAAGAAATTCTATTGGGGCCAGGTAAAAACATCGGGAGGAGCGTTTCATTTTATATTTCAGCTACAAGCAAATATAATTAAGAATCTCTCATGCATTTTTAACTCTCTATTTGAAGGAAGGATACCATGCCAACCAATTGGTGGAAAAGTAACAATTCATGCCTATTAGTGGAAGGCAGAAGCTGGTCATGGGAATGATGAAAGTGATTTTAATAGTTAAGAAAGGACTCTTTGGTGTCATATGGAAGGAGTCTTCCAAGAAGAAGGATAGGTGAAGTGCAGCAGTGCCACCACCTGAGAGAAAATAAGAGGAGAATGGAAGAAGAACATGGACAATGTGCAAAGAAAAGTGTTGCCAGGGGCCTCCTTCCAAAGTTGTATGATCTCACAGCCCAGAAACAACCACCTTCTACATGGAAGACCTACTTTAGATTTTCTGCCCAGACACGAGTTGCATTTCTAGTTTTTACAAAAAGTTTTCCAAGTGGTGTTATGTATCAAGTAGACCAGCTCTATGGAGCTGCTTTATTTGGCAAACAAGGGGAGCGAAGTAGACATGTAGCATCCTTTCTACATCTCCTTCAGTTGTTGAAATTTGACAGGTGATCTGTTTTGTTTTGGTCTTCAGAGAACTTCAAGATCAGGGGTGTCAAACTCCACAGTCATGGTGGCGTCCCATGATGTTTTTTGACTCCCCTGCCTTTGCTAAACTGGGCATGGGCATGGCCAGCATGTGATGCCTCTGGCCCACGGGTTGCGAGTTTGCTAGCCCTGTTCTAGATGTAAGCCCTTTTTTGATTCCCGTGTCCATCTGAGCTTTTATTTATACATGGGACAGAAATGTGAGCATCTCCACACTAAAAGCACTAAATTCCATTTATGGAGTTGTGTCTCTATAGCTTTAACACAACTGGCTTTTTATTTTTTTTAAAAAAAGATAAATTTAAAAAAAAAAACCAAAAGAAAGCAGAATAATCACCCTAATTTGTATTTTTCACTTTTGAAGCAAATTTACATTTCTGTTCTGTTTCTAGGAAAAAAAACAGCAAGAAGAAACTCTATGCAGAAACTAGCATATCAAAGGACCCAGTTATTTAAATGCATTCCTACATTTCTGGATTTCTCAGCAGACTTCAGAGACAACCAGAACTAACTGAAACAATTTTTTTTTAAAAAACCACATGAATCTTGATTGATCTGAAATTCTGGAAAGTCAGCATCTGCGAGGTTTAAGAATAAAATACTAGAAAAAAGAAGAAGTGGTGTAAAGTGAGTGTCTGAAAACAAGAATGTTTGAGGTTACCAGAGGTTGTCTGGTAACAAAATCACAAGACAGACAAATGACGGCAAAATGTGTCATGTAAACAAGAAGAGCTACTTTTCATGTGGATGGGATTGTTTTGCATGCAAATCTTGGGGTTTCAGTTTGCAGCCATATTTCCAGTGGGTCTTTTCCAAGGGGGTGTCCTCCTTGAAACTGGGACTGCACTGCATTTCCTAGAATTCTCAACCAACAGGACTGAGATAGCTGGGAGTTGTAGTCTGCATCATGTCATTTAGTGGTGTTTGGCTGGGGAAGACTGATTTAAACTAATGCAATAAAACTTTATAGACTTTGCTTTCTTTTAGATTTTTAAAAATGGAATCTGAGCATCAACATAAGATTAATCCACCTTCACATACGTTCTCTTGAAGGTTTATAGTAATTCTAATTGGGATGTATTGGCCTTTAAGGAAAATTTCAACTGTGCAATATATTTAGCAGGTGGCTGAGCGGCTAAGCTTGTCGATCAGAAAGGTCAGCAGTTTGGCGGTTCGAATCCCTAGTGGTACGTAACAGAGTGAGTGTCCGTTACTTGTTCCATCTTCTGCCAACCTAGCAATTTGAAAGTGTGTAAAAATGCAAGTAGAAAAACCTTTGGTGGGAATGTAACAGCATTCCGTCATCTTTGATGTTTAGTCATGCCAGCCACATGGCTACAGAGACATCTTCAGACAGCACTGGCTCTTCGGCTTTGAAAAGGAGATGAGCACATCCCCCTAGAGTCAAGAATGACTAGCACATATATGTGAGGGGAACCTTTACCTTATCTTTCTTTTGGACATTAATATTGGGGCACAGGCAAGATACTTGTTTTCAGAACACAATCCTCGTCCAGATTTTGGAGGAGGGTGCTTTAGAATGCCCAACTCTAATTGAAGAATCTCCACTCCACTTTTCCTCGTTCCCTTTTTTTGATCTTTCTGCTAAGATTCAGGCCATTTTTACCATTCATACTGCATATATATTTACACATATTTAGTACTTTAGTGGTGTGATTGCTTAGAGGTTAAAGATGCTGAGCTTGTCAGCTGAAGAGCTGACAGCCCTGAGTCAAGACCTGAACTCCATGCAATGGGATGAGCTTCCGTTACTTACCTCAGCTCCTGCCCATGTAGCAATTTGAAAGCATGCAAATGCGAGTAGACAAATAGGTACCACTTTTGTGGGAATGTAACAGCGTTCCATGCAGCTTTGGCTTATAGCCATGCTGGCCACATGACCACAGAAGAGTCTTTGGACAAGGCTGGCTCCCTTGACCAAGAAACGGAAATGAGCACTGTGGCCTAGAGTCAGACACGATTGACAGGGAAACCTATATCTTATAAGCAATGAGACACCAACCGTAAGGAAAAGCTAAGCTGAGGAAGGTGGTCAGTTCAGGGATCATATTGAATTGTGGCCTTTGAACTGAGTGGGTTCTTCTCAAAGTCCTAGATGCAAGTTATGCTTGAAATACAAATTTTGTTGTGGCACCTCAAGGCCCCCTGAAGTTACTTCACAGAAGTAAATTTCCAAGCAAGATGTGAAATGGCTGCGATAAATCAAAGGTTTCATTTTGTTCCGCAACCAGTTTTGATTATTCCTGATGAACAATTTCACAGGCAGTCAAAAGTATGGTTGGATGACTCTGTACACAGAAGGCAAGGTTTTGGCTGATGGCATTTCATTCAGTGACTGCTGTTTGCACTGATGATTTCAATAGGAAGTTGATTGGGTCCTTTTGAGGAAGCCATTAGGATCATATCAGCTATGAACTCTATTGAAACATAATGACATTTTTGATCAATCTCCATCTGTAATGGGAATGTTATTCTGCATTTCTCCCTGACTCCACATAATTAGATTCAGCTGTCAAAATTAAGTGAAAAAGTTTCCGGCTTTTTTTTTTTATGACGGGCATTTTTTTCCTTTCCACCTAGCCATTTGGCAAGGAAATTGCTAAGACCTTAGATCTGTTCTGTTTACTAGTAAGTGTGATGAAAAGAGTAATTAGTTACACCTCAACAACCTCCAAACACTCTGATCCTAGGTTTACTGTCCTGAAACAGAAGTATCTAAACTGGAAGATGATGGCAAAAGAATCTGACTCCAAGTTATCTTCTTTGTCTTGGATTTCTCGTCCTTACTGGAAAAATTGGCCAAAGGAGTAAATATTTGTTTATTAAATTGCTGATGCTCTTTGAGCCACAAAATCACTGTAAGCAATTTTCAATAAGTGATGAAAACGTTTTTCAAAGTAGAGAAATGATTTAGCCAGAAAAAAGATAAATAAAACATAAAAACATAAACCTCCAGCAAAGAACTATGAGCTGAACCGATTGCAGAGTCCTATGTGATCCACAACTGGATTTTCTTTATGAACCCTTTCAAGCAGTGTCAGAATAATGGGCTGCTTTTCCTGCATTTCGCTTTGCTGGGATTTTCAGCTGTCCGTTCTAAAAAGCTATTTTTAATATCGATAAGAGTAAGCATCTGATTGGAGCTTAAACCTAGGTCCAGCAGACACAGAGATATTTTATAGTAGGCAGGAATTTCAAGCAATGGTCATCTTGGTGGGATTTAAAAAAAAAGTCACAGGGAAGACTTTAATGAACACACCGAGAGCAGCAGATGATGGGGTAAAGGTTTTGTCGGTAGCTAGATATTCACCATAGAGAATGTAATCAGGCAACTGCCGCCTATAAACAACAATGGAAAAAGAAAGACGGTGTATCTTCACACAGAGGGGAACATGGGGAGAGAGAGAGAGAGAGAGAGGGAGGGAGGGAGGGAGGGAGGGAGGGAGATAGATAGATAGATAGATAGATAGATAGATAGATATTATTAGATTGGAATCCAAGGAAAACACAGGTTTGAGAATCTATCTTACCTGTCACAAACTGTCAGTGTTTGTAAAGGCTTCATACTTTGCAATAAAAATGTAGTGATAGCTGTGTCATGTTGGTCTTTGGCCAAACTTCATCTTCAAGTTTGTGCTTGACCTGGAAAAGTCTTGGATTATAAGAAATAGAGTCAGGATCAATAACAAGGGAGTAATAATTAAAAATACATATTTATTGAACTTTATGTGGAAGTGCATCAGTGCCCCAGCGTGCCTACCGTCCCTGTCCTACTATCCCCATTTATTTGTACTCATTTCATGTGCTCATGTCCATACTTATTATACATGTTATCTCTTACATGTTTGACAAACTAACTAAATAAATAAAAATAAAAAAAATAAATAAGTTAGAGCTCATATGATTTGCAAATAACTATAAGAGCTGTCTTGAGCATCACACAAGAAATTTATTCTTCTCTCCAATTATGGATAAAATATAATCCAAATCCTATTGAAAATTGGAACTCAAAAAATATCCCTGTGGTGTGAGGGGCAGCAAACACATTTAATAAATGAATGAGTAAACAAATGAATGGTTCCTTATAATGAATTATGTCATTGGTCCAGTTGTCTCAGTATTCTTGACACTGACTGGCAGTAATTTCAGGCCACAGTCATTGGGGATTGAAACTGAATCAAATTATATGTACAGCTTTAATCCCTGTGGTGGCTGGAGACCTGATCAATGGAGGTTGCTGCTGGATACCAGAGTACATTGCCTGATTTGTGGAAACATCTTTTCATTTGGCTAGATTTCTGTTAAAAGCTACACTTGGTGCATTGCATGGTCTCTTTGGAGTTTAACAAGAATACATATTATTAATGTTCTATTTTATTATTCTGCTACTAAATATTTAATACATTTTCACATAAACCATCATATCTACCTTATTAGTAGTTGTTATAAAGAAAAAAAATGCGAGCAAGAAGTGTTTTATATACATCACCTGAGCTTCTGGAGGGAGGACAGGCAGGCTATAAATCTAACCAAATAAATAAAGTAGATATGCTTATGTATGAATTCTGTTAAAAGTGCAAGGACCGAACTATTGTGCTAATGCATCCATGCCCTTATTTATTTACTTATTTATTTGTCTCCCTCTCTTATTTTTTTGGCCAAAGGGCAAATCTACACCCGGGATTTGCATTTGAAGAGGCTGTGCATCTTTTCATGTCGATCATAGCAGATGTGAGCATGGAATATATGCTGAGAAGCAGCAGAGACAAAGCGGCTGTTTTGCTGATTGTTTCTTCAGCCCAATGCCATAGCTGTAAAAAAAGGGAAGAGAGCTGAACTGGTTGTAAGGATGTGGCATCATGGCAAAGAACTTTGGGTTCAATTTGAAGTATCATCCAATTCTATTAAATGATAATTACCTGCTCCTCCAATGCAAATGTCTTCCATTCCAAAATTCCACTTTTTAAAAAACAAGTTTTATTATTGGAGTTTAAAGCATTTCAAAGTGTATTAACATTGTACCTTTTGACAGCTGCATAAATAGGCTAGCGGCATTATCTTCAGGCTGCAGAGTCGGGAGTCCGGACTGAGAGAACGGCAGGTTAAAAAAAAATTACATAATGAATTCGGGACTGGGGTCAGAGATTATATGCTAGAGCACTATCAAATTATAGAGGTCCAACACATGTGCTGAACCATTTACTCTTCCATAATGCATCAGGAGAATTAGGCAAGGAGTATAATTGACCTCTCACACCCAGAATCTGCCAAGACACTACCTGGCTCATTTTTAGCTGTTGCGTTAAATTGTTTCTATTGCAATTTGCATGCAATTCCACCAGCATTTAAATTTCTGGTATGCTAGTATTTAATCAGGAGCGTGTTTCTGTAGAAAAAAGGTTGGTGGAGACAGATGGTACTTTTGTGGTGTAAGGTTTATTTATGCACAATGGATAGATCCAAGGGTCTTTTTTCTTTTGCAACCAGCTATCGCCTGAACATGCTCTATCTCTTTTTTTCTGGACATGTTCTTGTGACATTTCCTTTATCTCTTCCACAACTCAGTCCTGAGACATCCTTAGCTGCTCTAATATTACAATAAACAGGCAGCATGCCATGGCAGTTTTGCTGTGGGAGCAGGAAGATGTTCTTCAGGGACCATTTGGTTGGTATCACAGTCAGGCAACTCCTAGAGATGAGATGAATCTAGTACCTATTAGCCCCATTAGCTTCACTTCATTTGGACTGTCTTCCAGGCCACTCTGTTTTGGCCAGTAGAAGAGTCTTGATCTTTCAAACCTGGAGCTACACGGTATTGAAATGGTCTGCAGCTTGGAGACCTGGATTAATCTGATGAACTGTTGCAGGAACTGGGGGAGTGGTGGGTTCCAGATCCCGTTGCAACCAGTACGGTGCAACGGGGCTGGGCATCCACCACATGAACATGCACAGCACATGCGCACACGTGGGCAGCATGCACATGCATCCTTACCTTCTGCAATGCTCCGCGACACCTCCTGCGACGCTCCAGCTGCTTGGTGGAGTGTCATGCAGGTGCTGTATGCTCCATACACATGCGTGGAAGCGCCAAAGAGCTCAAATACCAGTAAGAAGTGCAGACGGGCAGGTGGCCCCTCCGGAGCACTGTACCGGAATAGTACTCAGTGTTCCCGGCAGGCACCGGTACGCCCGTACCGGGGCATACCGGTCATAACCCACCACTGAACTGGGTATGTTTAGTCTAATGAAGAAGAGGACTAAGGATGACATGACAGCAGACAATAATTGAGGGGCTGTTACAGAGAAGAGCGGGTTGACCTATTCTCCAAAGCAGTGTTCCCCAACCTTTCCAGCTTGGTGGACCAGCAGAGATGCTAGTGACAGGGAGGGAAGAGGGGATGGTTTTACACACATGTACTTGCCAATTTCACAAATGCAGCTGCGTGCATACACGCAGACACTCACTCACCACTTCCAGCACCCAGTTCTGAATGGGCCGCAGCCCAGCACCATTCTGTGGACTGGGGGGGTTGGGGACCCCTGCTCCAAAGCACCCGAGGATAGAACAAGAAGTAACAGATAGATTATTACAGAAAGAACCAATGTAGAATTAAGGAGAAATTTCATGATAGTAAGAACAATTAATCAGTGGAATGGTGGATGCTCCAACAGTGGAGGTTTTTAAGAAGAGCTTGAACAGCCATTTGTCTGAAATGGTATAGGGGTGTCAAACGTGTGTCGTCATGGCAGCATCATGTGACATATCATGACTTCCCCCATTTCTAAACCGGGTGTGGGCGTGGCCAGCACGTGATGCATCTGGCCCGTGGATCGCGAGTTTGACAGTCCTGGTATAGGGTTTCCTGCTTGAATAGGGGATTGGACTAGAAGACTTCCAAGGTCCTTTTGAACTTTGTTAGTCTGTATTATGAGCAGCAGCTGCCCAGTAGCCTTGTCAGCTTACCAGTAGCTCAGTAGGCTTGTCAGCGTAATGGTCTGCACATGAAGCAAGAAACAGATTTCTTTTCGCCAGTTACTTCAAAACATTCACCTGCCACTCTACACATTCAGTTCTTATTTGGGATGCTTTTGAACAAGGGTTAATTGTTCCTTCAGAAGAATTCTAAGCTGGCGTTTAAGGTGAGTGAAACAATAGCTGACAGGCATGGTATGCAGTTGTGACAGGGTGAAGTAGGAGAGAAGCGTCCCACTGGTGTGACCACCTATCTAGCTGTCAGGAACAGTTAGCCTAGTGCTATTTCTCAAAGAGCAGAGCAGTGAACCAGGTTCAATTGTGGTTGTAAGTTGAGGACTACCTGCAGAAGTGGTATTCAGCAGGTTCTAACCAATTCTGGAGAACCAATAGCAGAAATTTTGAGTAGTTTGGAGGTAAATAGCACCTCTGCCTGGCCCTGCCACCATCTATTCTCTGCCTCCTGAGTCCTAGCTGATCAGGAGGGAATGGGGATTTTGCAGTAACCGTCCCCTGCCATGCCCACCAAGCCATGCCCAGCAATCCATGCCACACCCAACAAACCACACCCATAGAACTGGTAGTAAAAAATTTTTGAATCCCACCACTGCAGTGAACCCATTTTCAAAAGCAGTCCGAAATAGGTTGGGCTCTCCTTGAGAAGAACATGTATTTATAATAGCTTGAACATCCTGACAAAATCTGGAAGGACTGTATGATGAACTGGAAGCTCACCTGCTTCATTGCATGAATCCTACAGCAACCTGTCAGCATTACTTCTGCTCTTCTCCCTCCAGCACCTTTTTGTGAGGTTGACTAACAGGTGCTGTCAGACCAGATTCATTTTTCTCTTGTTACCTGACATCACTGGTAGCTTGAGGAACAGTTCTGGATCTGGAGTGGAAGGAGGAGGCAACTTCTGCAGTCATACTGATTGTCAGTGAAGCAGAAGCCCCCACACTTTGCAATTCAGCTGTCATGGTAACAATTTTTAAAAAAAGGCTAAATCCCATCCATCCGTCCATCCATCCATCCATCCATCCATCCATCCATCCATCCATCCACTTTCTCTCTCTCTTCTACTTCAGCCCCCAGAGATGTCTCAGGGAGTGTGTATGTGAAAGATGAGGACAAACAGTGAAAGCGCAATTGTATGCGCATCATGACATCATCATACCCATGTAGAAAAGGGGTGGAGCTTGCACCATTGTGGTGTGACAGTGCAGATCCTTCTGTCAGGCCCAACCTCACTGTACATTTGAAGAATTATTGCTAGCTGTTTTCTTGCTAGGTGATGATATTTAATGGAAGGGGAGGAAATAAATCCAGAAGATCTATCAGTTCCTTTCCTCAGGTTTTCCAGCATATAGCAGTTCATCTCCATACTAGGTTCTACAACAGGTGGTCCTCGACTTACAACCACAATTGAGGCCAGACTTTCCATTGTTAAGCAAGGCTGTTGTTAAGTGAGTTTTGCCCCATTTTTTGACTTTTTTGCCTCAGTTGTTAAGTGAATCATGTGGTTGTTAAGTAAATTAAGCCAATTCGGCTCCCCCCCCCCGTTGACTGTGCTTGTAAGAGGCCAGCCAAGAAGGTTACAAATAGTGATCACTTGACCCTAGGACAGTGCAACTGGCACAAATACATGTCAGTTTCCAAGTGTCTGAATTTTGATCACATGACCAAGGGAATATGGCAACCATCGTAAGTTGGTTGAACAATGGTCATAAATCATTTTTTCAGTGGAGTTGTAACTTCAAATGGTCACTAAACAAATAGTTGTAAAATGAGGACTATTGTGCAATCCTCAGAGAAGAGGACAAACACTTTAAACAGAGGATAACATTTTTATTCATGGACAGTTGCAGGCAATTTAGCTTCATTTGGACATTGCCTGTATCCTGAACTTATCTTTTGCAACAGGTTTCTTTTTTGATGCCTTTCAAACAATCTTGAATCCTGACTTAAGTGGAGTAGCAGTGTCAGAACTGCAAGCATTCAGACCCTAGACAACAGCAAGAAAACTTGCATTTTCTGTAACAATTTGCTGGCCTCTAGGGCTCTGCTAAAAGTTTGCAGTTCTGATCTGATGATTTATTCTCACTAGACAATTAACTGGTTGCGCTCCTTCCCTAATTTGAGAATATGAACCTGATACACCAGCAAGTGTGACAAATGAATACTTGCCAATGTATCAGAGATTTACACTATACATTTTGATTCAACAGTAAGCTTTATCTTCAATGTAATGTTCTGCTACAATATACTGATTCTAAAAATAAATCAAATAAAAATTCAGTGGAGGAGCTTTATTTACTGAAAATACAATGTTAAAGCTTCTTAATGTCAAGTGCTTTGTCAATTAATACTAAGCTCTCCACTCCATGGCAGGATTCATTCTCTTAAAATGCAGAGGATGCTATAACACAGAGTTGTTCCATTTTTTTTGTCTGAACTGAAAGCCACATTTAGATCTGACTGGGCTGCTTCAAGTCCCAATCTCAAAAGTAACAGAGAGCATGAAGACAAAAGATCACATTTCAATTTCATTAAAATGAAATTGAACAATTATACTTTGTTCACATATATACATATTTATTTTCACTATCCACTATGAGAAATCCATGACAACTTTTGAAGGAGGCCTTAAGACTGTATCCAAGGTATTCTGGAATTCTCAGGTTCATCGACCGCTACTCTATAATCATATATTATATAAATGTATAAAACTAATCAGTTAGCTCAAGATATTTTGCTGCCTGAAGAACAGCAATAAATGTCAATTTTCCTGACAACTGGAATCTCTCTCTCTCTTTGTGAAAAATATATTGCAGGGATAATATTCAGAGGATGTAAGTCACAACAGCAGATAAACGTAAGAACTAGTTTGGTCTAGTGCAGGGGTGTCAAACTCAATTTCAGTGAGGGCCACATCAGGGTTGTGTTTGACCTTGGAAGATTGGGGGTGGGCGAGGGTGGCTGTAGCCATGGTGGGCATGGGTACGGTGGGCACAGGAAACAGGTACAAATAAATGGGGATAATATGGCAGGGACGTAGGCGCTGGTGCGCTTATGTATTGAATTGAATTGAATGAATTTATACACCCTCTTACAGACCTCTTAGGAAAGGGGTGAGGTCCATGCTAGACAGTTTAAGGTTAAAGTTATGGGGGTTTGAGAATGTAACGACAGAGTTGGGTAGTGCATTCCAGGCATTGACCAGTTACAACTTAGTTACAACTTAGTAGTGGTCTTAAGTCGAGGACTATATGTACTCCGGATTCAGTCATTTATCTGAGTCTTGATCCCTTTTTTTTCTGGCAATAAGGGCCAGTTTTGCATCAAGAAAGTAAAAATCTCAGCTGAACAAAAGTTTCTTTAATGACAATCCTGGTGTATAAAACAGACCTAATCTGAACAGGAAAAAACTTGTGTGTTCAAGATACTTGAGTGCAAAGCTTAGTTAGATATTAATGCTCTCTGTTTTGATTCCCAAAGCTGATGGTCCAATGTCTTTCTTTGGTAGTTCTCCCTTCCTTCCAAACACTTGTATCAAGGAAAAAAAAAAACCTTTGCAAACTCGCCCCTGGACTTTCTTTAGAAGTTCAGATAATTATTATACCACACGTTTATGCACACTGCAGCACAGCATTGTTGCGATGAAATGGTGGAGAGAAATCTATATTTTGCAATCATACTTTGTCGCCCGATTCCCTTAAGTAATCTCTATTCTGGGGTATTTTATTTAAAGTAAAATTGATTTCCCTGGGAGATTAAAACTTGCCTGGAAGACTGACTGGCAATGCCTAGGAGGATGGGTTCTCTCATTTTGCACATTTTCAAGAGATGTTTTATTAATTGACTCCCTGTGGCTCAATTTGGTTTAAGCAAGTAAAGAAAAATAGAGGATTGGTTAAAGTTTAATTTGCTCATTGGGAAAAAAGAAATGCAGAGAACAGAAAAAAGGCCATGCCTTCTGCTTCCTCTGAAACACCAAGCAGTGTGCTAAACAAGATATAACTGAGACAACCGCAAGAACCAAGTAGCAATAGCAATAGCAATAGCAGTTAGACTTATATACCGCTTCATAGGGCTTTCAGCCCTCTCTAAGCAGTTTACAGAGTCAGCATATTGCCCCCAACAACAATCTGGGTCCTCATTTTACCCACCTCGTAAGGATGGAAGGCTGAGTCAACCCTGAGCCGGTGAGATTTGAACCGCTGAACTGCAGATAGCAGTCAGCTGAAGTGGCCTGCAGTGCTGCACCCTAACCACTGCGCCACCTCGGCTCAAGTCATCTCTCAAGAGTCATGATGGAGACTTAATTTATCTGGGGAACTCTGAACCTTACAATAAATACCACGTATAGCCCAGTGTGTTTGTGTATGTGGTATGTGTGTATGTGTGTATTGTGGGAATGGAGATTTTACAGTATCCTTCCCCTGCCACACCCACCAAGCCACACCATGCCCACCAAGCACCCCCACAGAACCAATAGTAAAAAAAATTGAATCCCACCACTGGTAATTTCCCACAATATATGCAGCTACATTGTATATGAAAATAGAGACAGACAGAGAAGTGGTTCACAATAAAAGGTAAAGGTAAAGATTCCCCCCACGCATATGTGCTAGTCATTCCTGACTCTAGGGGGCGGTGCTCATCTGTTTCAAAGCTGAAGAGCCAGTGCTGTCCGAAGACGTCTCCATGGTCATGTGGCCAACATGACTAAATGCCAATGGCGCACAGAACGCCTCCCACCAAAGCTGGTTCCTATTTTTCTACTTTTGAAGAAAGTAGAACTGCTTTTGAACTGCTAGGTTGGCAGAAGCTGGGACAAGTAACAGGAGCTCATCCCATTACCCGGCGCTAGGGATTCAAACCGCTGAACTGCCAACCTTTCTGATTGACAAGCTAAGCGTCTTAGCCACTGAGCCACTGTGTTCACAATATCCTTCCACTGTACATTAGTGAGATGTAATTGAGGTCTATGATGGGGATGGTCTCTTTGCCTTGTCAACCACAACAGGCATCAGTGTGTGTAGGTACACATGCATGTGCATCCAGGCATGCACATACATCTGCTTTTGAAGACCTCTGTCTTTCTCTCCTGAAGACCTTGCCTTTCACAAGGACCTATTTTTAGCTTCTCAAGTTCTCAGTACCTTTTGCAAACTTAAAACGGTGTTACACCAGCCTGGTTCTAAACAGAAGAATTGTTAGGGAATTCAGGATGCCTGTTAACTATACTAAAGCCTTGAAAATGGTCTTAATAATCTTTGTTTTGAATCAGTGAGATACAGAATCGGGGGAAAAACGTAATAAACAAACAGAACAAATTTCTTTCTTTAACACTTCTTTGTTAGAACCTTACCTCTGTATAATTTTCAGAGGTGGTATTCAGCAGGTTCTGACCAGTTCTCGAGAACCAGTAGCGGAAATTTTGAGTCATTTGGAGAACCGGTAAATACCACCTCTGACTGCCCCTGCCCCCATTTATTCTCTGCCTCCCGAGTCCCAGATGATCGGGAGGGAATGGGGATTTTGCAGTAACCTTCCCCTGGAGTGGGGAGGGAATGGAGATTTTACAGTATCCTTCCCCTGCCACACCCACCAAGCCACACCATGCCCACCAAGCACCCCCACAGAACCAATAGTAAAAAAAATTGAATCCCGCCACTGGTAATTTCCCTCGATATATGCAGCTACATTGTATATGAAAATAGGCATTGCATACCCTCATTTGCTACTGAATATCATTAATATATATTTATGTACACAAGTGCAAACACACACACAAACACTACCTTACAGATGTCTTCTTTGGGAGAAAAGTAGAGATAGGAGAGAGAACCATATGCCAAGATTTTATGCAGGGATGCTTTAAGGAAGTGCTTAATTTGGCTTGGCAATAAAGTCTATAAAAGATCATAATAAGACAGACTACAATGGAATAAATCTGTGGAAGTGAAGGCAAATATTATGGGTGAACATAATGCAGCATTCATGGAACAGCCTATTTTGCCAGACTCGAAGGCAGATTTATAGCCCGTAGCCAGCTGAGCACTGATGCCAAAAAGCAGAGAAGGCAGTTAAATGTCATTGCTTGAAAATTAATTATGAAGTTGGATGTCTTCCAGGAACGACAAGCTCTTTCTTCACACAGTCAGGAATATTTCTCATTTCCGAAGTAACATTGAATGGGGATATGATACCAGGCAACATTCTGTTGTCATGGGTATGGCTAATGGGTGTCTTGTTTTAGGATTAGATCAGCAACAATTTTTATTTAGCTTTGGACAATTTGGGGGGATTTTTGTTTTATTCTACATGGTTCTCATATTTTACTCTCAGTTTGAATTTCCTCATTCTTATGAGCGTCATAGAAATCTAAAAAAAAAAAAGATTGCTTTTCTTCAGCTTTACCAGATTGGTTTATTTGAGAGCAGACTAGCTAAAGGTCAACAAGATTTTTCAGCAAAGCATGTTAACCTTATACAGTAGCTCTAACTGATGAGAAACGCATCACAGTTCTGGTTTTGTAGTTCAGAATAGTCATCTTATATGAAAATAGCATCGTATACTTTTGCCCAATACAAAATTAAGGAAGTATTGTAGGAAAATTGGATGATTAAGAGCCAAAATCAAGATTCCACAAACAAGACAGAAACCACCCCATGGCGTTAACCATTATCTTAAATCCAAGGTATCTGATGATTGATCTACTTCTCAAAGAGGAGAGATCTTCTCTTATTGACTTCAACATTAGACCACTTCAAAACTTTGACATAATAAAACAAATGTCAAAATGAGTGCCTTCTCCTTGTCCTCCTCCTCATCATAAGTAAAGTCATGATAAAAAGGCTACCAATGACTTTGCACATACATTCCCTTCCGGACAAAGTGACTTGTTTACTTCTGATCATAATAATTTTTCTCTGACCATATTCAGTGGGAGAGGGGGAGCCTGTGAGTCATAGGGGTCAGTGAGTAAAGTCCATCTTGGGTTTTTATGGTGACTTGACAAGAGATGGATGGCCTGCGAATACGGTCTCAGTTGTGACAGGAACACAATGAACTATTCAGTAAAGCTCTCAGAAAAGGGATAATAATTTACCCACCCTTTTGCTCCTTTTAAAATCCAGAATCTGATAATAAACTTTCTTTCCTGATTTTTGTCTAGGGCCACATCCATACACTACTTGAGTTAATGGTTTAGCCAAGGTCGAAAAGTCATGTGATATATTGCAGATATCTCATAAGGTCCTGGAGCTTTGTTCAGTTTGAAGTTTTTTTTTTTTTTAAACTGCTGTTTTAGTTTCATCTTCTGTTATGGATTTATTAAGACCTCCCTTTTGTTAATCCATAAATTTCATAGATAATAACATATTCAAATACTCTCCCAATTTTCCAGATCAGATGTCTGTTTTCCATAGAATCTTGAATAATGTTTAAATATATTGCTTTGTCATCTTCTTCATTGTGAAAATGAACCTGGTTTCATCCTGAATAAAATAACAGTTCTTTTGTTCTTAGGCAATTGGGAAAATAGCAGTTTAAATGACTTGTTTCAAAATACTTTTGTTCGACAAAATCCAATTTCTCATTTGCTTCCGTGAAATCTATTTGATGACAAATCACTTTAATCTTTTGTTCGAAGTCCAAAACTGTGTGATGCTTGTGCCTTAATTCTAATTGCTTCAGTTTGTTCACCAGTGTGTCTTTCTGTTTTGCACATCCTTACTTCTATTTGATGCTAGGGAGATAAACAATTCTTTCATAAAATGATTTGCTGGAGTCCTCTATTGTAGATAAAGAAGCTTCAGAAGTTAAATTGACTTGGAAGAAGCTCTTGAATTCCTGTTGGCAATTTAATTTGATGTCCTCTTCCAAAAATAACAGTTCTTTGATCTAGAGGTTCCTCTGTTTAATTATACAATTATTGGGTTATAATCTACACATGGAGGAGCTGCAACTTTGATGCCTCTGAGATTAGTTAACAATGAGTTAGAAATCCAACACATGTCTCTTCTTATGTAAGTTTTATGAACTGAACACTAGTAGGTATATTATTTCTCTTCAGGGTATTTGTATCACCATGCATCCAAAACAGCTAGAAATGTCGTATAATCTAAGACACTTTAAAGGGAGTTTAGCTGAATTCCTTTTAGATAAAGCAGTTTTCCCTATGTTTTTGAGACAAAGACTCATTCATATCTTTGTGAATCAGAATGAATTTAAAAAAATGAAAAAATGCATAGAACGTTGCTATCATTTGGAGCATAAATGAAAGAATTATTATTTTTGTAAATTCAAATTAAAAATGTAATACAAATTGCCCTTCTTCATTATGGATTTGTTTCTCTAAATTCCATAGTACATTTTCCTCACACATATAATTAGTCGACCTTTTCCCCATTTGCCTGAGAGCATTTATATTTGACAGATACTTGTATTCAAAATTTGAAGTATCTTTAAAAAAAAGTACAGGACCTCCAGATAATATAAAGACTTGGTGCAGTTGGGGCTTAACACTGATTTGTACAAAAGTCCTCTAACATTGAGGGAGTCCAGCCTAAAAGCCTATCCAAGGAGGAATCACTTTTACCTTATTGTAAGTTTACATTACAGGAGGGACGTGGTGGCTCAGTAGCTAAAATGCTGCGCTTGTTGATCGAAAGGTCAGCAATTCAGCGGTTCAAATTCCTAGCACTGTGTAATGGAGTGAGCTCCCGTTACTTGTCCCAGTTTCTGCCATCCGAGCAGTTCAAAAGTATGTAAAAATGCAAGTAGAAAAATAGGAACCACCTTTGGTAGGAAAGTAACATCGTTCCGTGCGCCTTCAGTGTTTGGTCATGCCCACACCATGACCACAGAGATGTCTTCGGACAGCACCGGCTCTTCGGCTTTGAAACGGAGATGAATGCCACCCCCTAGAGTTGGGAACAACTAGCACATAGGTGCAAGGGGAACCATTACCTTTACCTTTTGAGTTTACATTAACAGAATCTTGCAAGTCTTAAAAGGACCTTTCTTCCCCCTTATCTTTACAGGCCAAAAAACTAGGGAGAGTTACTTCTTAGATATTTGCCGCAGCCCCATTCCTTTTGTGGCTCAGTTTCCTGTTATCTGACTGTCACCTAGTCTGTGGATCTTCCTTCTGTCTCCCAAGGTCATCCCCACATATCATTCTATCCAGTGCAGAGGTGGGTTGCCCCCAGTTCGGACTGTTTCAGCCGAACTGGTAGTGGAATTCAGGCATGAGTCGCAGAACCGGCAGCGACCCAGGCCTGCCACGCCCCTGAAACAGTTCCTTTGACGCCGTTGGGCTCCCACCATTTTGGTATTTAGTGACTGTGCATGTGCAGTTCACTGTAAATTGTTCTGTGCATGCGCTAAGAACAATTTACACTGAACAGCGCAAGCGCAGGCTCACTTTGCTCATGTGCGGATTGCGAACCAGTAGTAAAACCGGCAGCAACCCACCCCTGATCCAGTGGTGGGATTCAGCCAACTCGCACCACTTCGGGAGAACCGGTTGTTAACTTTCTGAGCAGTTTGGTGAACTGGTTGTTGGAAGAAATCATTAGGGCAGAGAACCGGTTGTTAAATTATTTGAATCCCACCACTGATTCCATCACATGACAGACATGTTTTCCTTGACACTTATTTCAAACATACTCAATACCTCCCTGCTTATTATAGATAGGATCTTCACTCATGACTTCTAGAATTCTTCAGCCCTAGCCGGGCTTGTACAATAATAATGAGGGTAGGTTCTATCTCTCCTCAATGATGACTGGCGGCTAATAGCGGCTATTAGAATATACTATAAATTGCTAACTGCATTTTGC
This sequence comes from Thamnophis sirtalis, assembly GCF_051295495.1. Taxonomy (NCBI): domain Eukaryota; kingdom Metazoa; phylum Chordata; class Lepidosauria; order Squamata; family Natricidae; genus Thamnophis; species Thamnophis sirtalis. The sequence continues at coordinate 43,303,232 of NW_028261381.1, read as the reverse complement.
ATTCCTCATCCATTCCATCTTGTTCTGAGCTTTAAATCTTTCTGATCTTATTTCCTATGGGCTTAAGATACCAGTCTTTCCTTTACTTTAGTTATCAGCCACTCCTACCATTATCTATTCCCCTGTTTTTTCTTTCAATGTGTCACTTGCTATTCATCTACACCTTACATCTTCTCCCATTGGGTAACTTTTTTGTAATTATCAGATTTATGGTGAGTGAATTTATATTTGCTGATCATGTGCATTCAGCTAGGCAGTATAGACTTCACTGTTTTGTACAAGTCCAAGCGTGGAGCATGCAATGACAAAGAAAGGAAGATACAGTATATTATGACATGGATTGTTGCAGTGTGTTGTTGCAGATCACAAGGCACAAAAAATCTAAGTTTATTCAAAAACAGAAGAGAACTACTTATCTAAGGATAATATTAGACCGTCAATTCAGCAAGAAATGGAGAACTATGACAGAGGGAATGAAAACCTCTATTTTCTTGCGCCTTGCAATATAATAAATAATTATTGTTGATGGTGTTTTTTTATATAACAACAGAGAAAAACAAACCCTGCTAATCCACAATTGTTCTTTTATTCTGTTTCCCAGTGTTATTGTCTCTCTGCAGGAAAAACCCACAGCCTTTCATTATATGGCATTTAAGCCTGATTGAGTGCTGCCACCTCTTGGTTATGCAAATTATATGTGTGGTCGATGAGTCAGTTCTTGACTAATACCAGTCCTACATAAATTCTAGACATATTTGTAAACATTCTCCATTCTCATTGAAAGGTAGCATATTGTCATAGCTTGGCTGCTATGGGAGAATAAAAGGTAGTTGGAATGCTAATTAGAGGTTCATTCTAACAGCTAATCAAAACACATTATTTGTTTGGCAACATATAAGAGTTGCCAAATAACTGTGATTGCCATGCAATCTCCTAGGAATAGATATGACTCTTAGATTCAGCTGATTTTACCTAACTCAGAAACAAGAAACTTCTAGGTGTGGTTGGAACAGTATAACCTGTATTCACAGCAATGAGAGTTAAGATGGATACAACAAGATGGAGTTCAACAATAACCATGCGAGGATGTGCAATAAAAGACTCGATCTCCTTGCAGAATAATATGGGCCCAAGCCAGTAGTGGGTTTCGGATCCCGTTGCAACTGGTAAGGTGCAACGAGGCCGGGTGTCCACCACTTGCACGTGCACAGTGTGCGCATGCGTATTTACCGCCCATGATGGTCCATGATGCTCCAGCTGCTTGGTGGAGAGTTACGCAGGCGCCGTATGCTCCATGCATGTGTGCGGAAGCCCCGATCAGCTCAAATACAGGTAAGGAGGGTGGGCAGATGGGTTGGTACCTGGTGCTCCGAGCAGGCACCGGTACCGGTCGTATCCCACCACTGTTCCAAGCACAAGAAACATGAATCACCTCCTCCTCCTCCTCCTCCTCCTCCTCCTCCTCCTCCCTCCCTCCCTCCCTCCCTCCCTCTTCCTCCTCCTCCTCCTCCTCCTCCTCCTCCTCCTCCTCCTCCTCCTCCTCCTCCTCCTCCTCCTCTTCTTCTTCTTCTTCTTCTTCTTCTTCTTCTTCTTCTTCTTCTTCTTCTTCTTCTTCTTCTTCTTCTTCTCTTTTGAAGGAAAGCAAACAGGTTGCATTTTGGGTTCATGCATCTCATGCTGGATCAGTTAAATATTGTGCCTCACTTATAGTTGACATTTGACAGATGTCTCCATATGGAAAGAGAAATCCACCATCTCCCACTTTAGGTACACACATACACTACCCTGTTTCCCTGAAAATAATATCTCCCCAGAAGCCCAATCGGGCTTTTGAGCACATGTGCTAAAATAAGCCCTCTCCAAAAATATTGCAACACAGCATGCTCACTGTCTTCTGCACCTCAAAAATGATAAGACCTCCCCAAAAATAAGGCCAAGCACTTATTTCGGGGATCAAAAGAAAACAAGACCCTGTTTTATTTTCAGGGAAACACAGTATTTCTAAACACTGAAGAATTCTTACTGTAACCGCTAATTACAATTGTGTGACAAAAAGTCTTCACTCTGTTATAAGGATGGAGTCTTCAAATTAGCAGAACTTTTCCAGAAAATTATGTCTTTGAAAGGGTTCCTTGATACCAAGAAATGTTAGGCATGAATAAAGTGAACTGGTGCTACTGGGAAGAAAAGGTCTGATTGTGGATTTCTTGGTGCTGTCCGAACTTGATTGTTTTCTTGCAGATGTTTCATTATGGAACCAGGCAACATCTGCAGCACTGATGATGTTACCTTGCTGGGCATTGAAATGTCTTCAAGCAAACAACCAAGCTCAGAGAGCACCAAGGACCCTACAAATCTACCCTGAGCTGCAAATATTCTCTTCTAAAAGTCTAATTGCTGCAGATGTTCATATCTCCATGACAAACTACATCTGTTAATATTCTTTCTTGTGTTCAAGAATAAAAGCCTTGTCTCTCTTTGTATTATCTCACCCCTGTATGTAGCTAGTCCCTCTTGCTACCATCGTGCTCCAACCTACCCACTTTCCATGTGTACCTCATTTGTCTCTAACCAATTATTTGACCAGAATGGCCAATTGCTGAGAAGTGGTTTTCCATGTAACACTCTAGAAAAACAATACTTTTCTGAAATTCATTTACAATCAGGGGTCGGCAACTATAGCCCCTTTATGACCTGTGGACTTCAACTCCCAGAATCCCTGAACAAGGAATTTTGGGAGTTGAGGTCCACAGCTCATAAAGGGCCCATAGTTCCCCACTCCTGATTTAGATGAAAATACCACTAATCCACTTCAAGTACAAGGAGATTTCAACAGTTCTTAAAATCACTGGGTTTTTTTTTCTTCTTCTTCTTCACCTCAGAGTAAATTATTCTGGAAGATTCAAGACAGCAGAAAATCACCTGTGATTAATGACTGCAAGTACTGGCTGAATTCATTCCTATATTCACTGTAATAAGTGAAGCCTGAGATAAACAAGCATTAATATTCTAATCTGTGGTTACCTTCTCGGCTCCATGCACAGCAATCCGCAAGGGCAAATCCGGTTTGATTTGCTGTGTTATTCATTTGGATGGTCTTGCTGGAAACAGTTTGGTGAGGAAAACCACATAGACACATGCATCGAACATAGCAATAACAAATAAATCAAGGTTTACGAAACACCCTAAAGAGACATGAAGGAGCCACATTTTGCAGTTAAATCATTACTATAAAAAGTGCAATTTATTTCATGTCAGCAGATCAGGCATGAAATCCTCTTACCTTCACTACAGGTTCGGAACCAGAAGCGCGTGCACACTTGCTTAACTTGTGCGTGGTGCTTCTGCGCATGCCCAGAACCTTCTGCGCATGTCCAGAGCAGTGATGAGTTCTGGATCCCGGTGCAACCAGTACAGTGCCACGGTGCCGGGCGTCCACCACATGCACGCTCGCACCCTAGGCTCCATGCGCGTGCCCGTAAGTCCCAATCGGCTCAAATACAGGTAAGGAGGGTGGTGGCCCCCTCTGGAGCACCATACCAGAATGGTGCCTGGTGCTCCCAGCAGGCATCGGTACGCCTGTACCGGGGCATACCGGTTATATCCCACCACTGGCACAGAGTGTCCCCCACTACCGGTTCACCTGAACCAGGGCGAACGGGCAGAATATCACCTCTGCTGCAGATATTTAAATACCTGGGTTTTAATATATGCCACCTGGAGATGTTTTGATATGAGGTGGGCAGCAAATAAATTTAATAAACTAATAAACTAATATATGAAACAATGGGTAATTTAGACAATACTGGAGATGTTGATGGACTTTGCTGTCTATGCAATGTAATGATTTTGCCTTACCATTATGTGGTGATGGGCAGATAAGGGGTAACCAAAGATGACAGATCATGTTGAAACTTGGGACATTTATAAAGTAGGAATCTGGATTTATTAGTAATACTTGGAAGGGAATTTTATTTATCAATCTTTTATGACATATAACCATTGAAATGACTCCTGAATGAATAGTTTTGCATAAGTCCTTTGGCAGATGAATTTGTATTTAGCCCAAAGTAGTCTGGAACTCCAGCGTGAATGATAGAGTGATTTTGCAGTGAATATTTTTGCACCTTTAATACTTAGGTGGCAACTGGTGAGCTTTCAGATGTTGTAAGCTACAGTTCCAGTAATTTCTCTCATTATTGGGACTGCTGGTATTAACACTTAGCATCATCTGGAGAATCCCATCACCACAGCAAAGTAAGAACTGCAAGAAGGGCACCTGTTTTCAGCCTGACGTAAGAAGTGGCAACGGGCAAAATTCCCTCTTTAATATAATGGAAGCCAACAGATTCTCTTCCTCTCTTAGTTGATTGATTTCCCATCTATAATCAGCAGCAGCCCCTGCTACTGGCACTATAATCACCAAATTAACACTATGAGCAAAGTTTTTAAGAATGTATTATCACTCAAAGCAATCAGTAGGAGGACAAATGTGGAATAAAGCCTAAGTAGCATTTTTTTAATGCTGATCATGAAGTAGATCTTCTGCCTGACCCTGAAATGTGCCATGAAGAAATGCTCAAATTGATTGGAAATGAACATTGCAAGTCATCCGCATGATTCATAAACAACAGAAAGAAGGAAAGGAAAGGAAAGGAAAGGAAAGGAAAAGAAAAGAAAGGAGGAAGGAGTTGTATGTGATATGTGCTATGATTTGACTTCATATTTTAAATCTCAGTATCATTAGCCTCCTGCAAATTGTTCTTTAAAACCTTTGCTTACATTGCTGAGTTTGCCTTTATATACACTGTCAACAGAATAGCCAAAAAGGGCTATTCTGGGCAGCACAAGAAACAATGAATGGAAACCAATCAAGGAGAGAAGCAAGCTGGAATTAAGGAGAAACTTCCTAACAGTGAGAACAATTAACCAGTGGAACAGCTTGCCTCTAGAAGTTGTGGGTGCTTCATTACTGGAAGTTTTTTAAAAAGAAACTGGACAGTCACTTGTCTGAAATGATATAGGGTCTCTGCTTGAGTAGGCGGTTGGACTAGAAGACCTTGAAGATCCCTTACAGCTCTCTATTCTGATTGATTTATTATAACATATGGTTCCTTGTTCTGACCCCTCTCCGTACAGTGAGTCACACCGACACAAGATTACTGCTAGACGAGACTTCCTGGGAGGAGCCTACTGGTGGAAGCAGCAAAAAATCAGCTGCCTCCGAATTCCTGGCTACGTACCTGTTTAGAGGATCTTCCATCTGACGTCTTATCAGGTTTTCTTATCCTTCAGGCAAGAAGGAAAGAAGAAACTGTTTTGCTGGCAAATGCTCTTCGATTTTTGCAGCTTTTGTGCTTGCAAGGAAAGGGGGGCTAGCCCAAGGCAGAACGGCTGTCCGTGCTGGGAACTTCAAACTGCCTTGTGCAGGACAAAGTAGGTCTCTCCCACTCTGATCAAAGTTTTGTTTGATTTATTCTTATCACGAGCTGGATCCGTTCACTGTGGACATTAATTGCTTATCAACATTTTAGCTTCTTTTCTTTTTCTCCTCCGAAAAATTATTTACTCAGAGGCTTCTAAAATGGCGCCGAGCAGCCTGGTTTCTCCGGTAATAACGAACACTTTTTGCTAGACAATGCAAATCCTCAAAAGAATTCAAAACAAAAGAGATTGCTTATCATTTGTTTTGGTTTCACAATAGAAGAATTTTACTCCTTTATTAACCTTGCTTATTTGGAAGTTAAATGGTGATGAATCTGCTGAATGGTCTTGTTACAATGTTTACTCACTGAAAGTTTTGCCAAGCCTTAAACTTCAAAATAAAAGCCTCTTTTTTTAAAGCTGCTTATTTAGGCAATAGAGTTTTATTAACTGCAGGCAGATAAATTTTGAAATGGCCTCAAAACCAAATATTAACTTGAAGTCGTCACCCTCTACTTCCAGGGGCACATCCTCAGTGCCTGGCACAAAGCTGCAGCCTCCGCTTCCTACGCCCCCTGCTGGGGATGTGTTAACGAAAGAATTTTTTCTGAGTAATCTAAGCGAGGCTCTTAATGCACAGACAATTAAAATGGAAGATAAATTTAGAGATAATAGAGAGGAGAGAAAAGAGGAAATAAAAGAAATGAAAGAAGAAATTAAAAATGAAATTAAAAGTGAAATAAAAGGACTTAAACAGGAGTTGTATGAGAAATTTGAGGCTAAGGTTGATAAAATTAGAGACGACATGCTGAGTCTTGTAACTGTATTAACAGAACATATTTCTGGAGTGGAAGATACTTTAGAGGTTCTTAATGATGCCAATGCTAACTTGACATTGAAAACAGAGGTGGTGGAACAAAAAGTGGAAAATGCTGAAAAAGAAATTATTATGATACAGTACCGACAAATGGAGTTCGCATTAAGAGTAAGGGGGCTGCGTGAGGAGAAACAGGAGAACCTGAAACAGATCCTATCGGAAGCTTTTGACCGCCTGATGGGAAGACCAGGGACCAATCAAGGCTGGCAAATTGACAAAGCTTACCGCGTCAACTCCTGGCTGGCAAAGCAGAAGCAGCTTCCTCGAGACATCGTTATATATTTTACTACAAGAGAGTTTAGAAATATGGTACTGCAAGCATCTTATAACACTAAGCTTCAAATTGGCGGTCAAGACCTGGTTGTTTTGAAAGAGATACCACCTCCAATGTTAAGAGCCAGGAGAGACTACGCTTTTTTGGTCGAAGAACTCAGAAATCGTCAGATACAGTATAGATGGGATGCACCATTTGGCATCATATTTACATTTGATAAGCAAAGGTACCGCCTCAACTCTGTATGGAAAGCACGAGATTTTTATTATAATATATTGAAGGCCGGACACCCTGCACCATCTGGACCCAGAGAAAGACCACAAGAAAGACAGGATAGACAGCAAACTACACAACCATCAGACAAGATGGAGCATCTTTCTTCTCTAGAAGTGCAAGGTGCTATGGAACCAAGACCTAGCCGCATGACTACTAGACGTATGGAGAAACAAGCTAAAAAGCAACAGCATCAACAATCATCGGCCATCGATCAAGGATCTACAACAACAAATCTGGAAGCAATGGGAGGAGCTAGACCTAAGGTTAAACAGGCCGTGCAGGAAGCTCTAAAAATGCTTCAACCAACCAAAAATGACAACTAAGATTTTAACATGGAATGTCAATGGACTGAACTCTCCACAGAAGAGGAAGAAAATATTTCATTATCTCAAACAGTTTAAGAACGATGTAATTTGTTTGCAAGAAACTCATATCAAGTCAACTGATCAAAAATATTTGATCAACTCAAAACTTGGTCAACATTTTGCAGCTTCTGCTATGGAAAAGAAGAATGGTATAGTTGTATACTTAAGAAAAGATATGAAAGCTGAATTAATAGAAGCAGATCCCTTCGGAAGATATATTGCTTTAGACTTAATCTTAGAAGGGAAAAAGACATTACTTTTGGGAATTTATGCTCCCAATCAACAGCAAGATAGATTCTATAGAAATCTTCATGCTAAATTAGTACAGTGGGACTATAGTTCCTGTATACTATTGGGTGACTGGAATGGAGTGATAGACACTAAGAGAGATAAGAAGATTTCCCGCCTAAATACCAAGATGCGAGCAAAGTTACCCAAATCTTTCTTTGACATTATGGATGATTTTGAATTGAGAGATATTTGGCGAGAAAGAAATGCAGAGGAATATGACTTCACTTTCTTCTCGGACAGGCATCAATCCCTTTCAAGGATTGATTTTATCCTAACCACTAACGATTTGCTTTCTAGGGTCAAGAAAACAAAGATTGCAGTTAGGGTCCTTTCTGACCATAATCCAGTTTGGATGGAGTTGGGAAGGGTAGTGCAGGCAAGAAGGTCTTGGAGATTGAATGAAAACTTATTTAGATATGAAAAGTATATTAATGATTGTAAAAAATTATTATCTGAATATTTTGTTTTGAATATGAATAAGGGTACATCTATGGAATTTGTATGGGACGCAAGCAAAGCGTATATGAGAGGAGTTTTGATGAATATAAATAAAACACATAGAAATAAGCAAGGGTTAAAACGAACAGAACTGGAAGAGGAAATTAAGAGAAAAGAGCTGGAGTTAACAATGAACCCAGACGATACAAAGGTTAAGGAAGCTATTAACATATTAAAATCTCAATTTGACATGTTGATCTCTGACCAGGTGGCTACTAATCTATTATATGCAAAACACAATACTTTTTGTAATGCAAACAAACCTGGCAGATGGTTAGCTTATCAGATTAGGAAAAAAAGGAAAACTCGAAATATATCTAAACTGTTTTACAGAGGGAAGGAGGTGTTTCAACAGGAAGAGATTCAAAAGGCTTTCTGGGAATTTTTTACAGAACTGTATAAAGGGGATAAAATTAATGGTTTAGACATAGACAAATATTTAGACAAAGAGAAAATACCTTCAGTTAGAGAAGAACACAGGCAAAAATTGAATCAACCAATAACCTCGGGGGAAATCCTGCAGGTAATTAAGCAATTAAAGTTAGGGAAAGCACCAGGTACAGATGGCTTGACAGCGGTTTACTATAAAAACTTACAGTTAGAAATGGTAGAACCTCTTAGAGAATTATTTAATATGATTCAAACGGAAGGTAAAGTCCCTCCATCTTGGAAGACAGCGTTTATATCTTTGATACCCAAAGAAGAACAAGATACTACTCAACCCAAAAATTATAGACCTATTTCATTACTGAATGTAGATTATAAAATTTTTACTAAAATATTAGCAAATAGGTTAATGTTGGTCATTCAACAATTGATACACACGGACCAAACAGGTTTTATACAAGGGAGACAGATGAAAAGTAATGTTAGATTAATTATTAATGCATTAGAATATTTGGGAAAGAACAACCAGATCCCTGCTGCGTTTATATTTTTGGATGCTGAGAAGGCCTTTGATCGAGTTAACTGGCAATTTCTGTTGAAGATACTGCAAAAAATGCAGATAGGAGATAATTTTCTACAGTCAATTAAGGCAATATACCAACAGCAAACAGCACAAATTATAGTCAATGGAAGTCTAACAGACTCTTTTCAAATTGGAAAAGGTACAAGACAGGGCTGTCCTTTGTCCCCATTATTGTTTATTATAACTTTGGAAGTATTGTTGAATAAAATACGGGGCTTGGATGGTTTAAAAGGGATCAAGATTAGGCAGCAAGAATATAGAGTCCGCGCTTTTGCGGATGATTTGGTCATAATATTGGAACAACCGCAGGAATCTAGTATGGTTTTAATGAATATGATTAATCAATATGGTCAAGTGTCGGGCTTTAAAATAAACTTAGGAAAAACCAAAATATTAGCTATAAATATGAATATTAAACAAAAGGAAGAATTAGGAGTGATGCTAGGATGTGAGGTAGTTAAAAAAGTTAAATATCTTGGAGTTAACATTTTAACTTCAAATGGGAAATTATATAAGCATAATTATGAACCACTTTGGCATAGCATACAGACAGAGATGAAAAAATGGGAGAAATTGCACTTATCTTTGCTGGGTAGGATAGCGGCAGTGAAAATGAACATTTTACCAAAATTTTTATTTCTCTTCCAAATGTTACCTATACTTAAAAAAGATGCGAACCTTTTAGAATGGCAGAAGGGTATCAACAAATTTGTGTGGGCAGGAAAGAAGCCGAGGGTAAAGATGAAAATAATGCAAGATGTACGTGAGAGAGGAGGATTGAAACTACCTAATTTAAAAATATATTATGATGCAGTGGTATTATCTGTAATTAGTGACTGGATTCACTTAACCAATGATAGAATATTGAACATTGAGGGACACGATCTGGTATTTGGTTGGCATGCTTACCTGTTATTCAACAAAAAATTGGATAAGAACTTTAAAAGTCATATTTTAAGAAATGCTTTATTGCGGGTCTGGAAGAAATATCAATATAAATTAAATGACAAGATACCCATGTGGGCAATTCCTAGACACGCAATTGAAAATATGAATACAGCACAAAAACAGGACAGAATTACCTACAGACAGCTTCTTACCTCGGAAAGGGGGGTATTACAATTAAAATCTTTAGAGGTATTAAAAGAGGAGAAGGTAGTTCAAACATGGTTCCAGTATGGGCAATTACAGGCTAGGTGGAAAATAGATCAAAAAATTGGTTTTATTCAAGTTGAGGATAATTTGTTTAAACAAATAAGAGATCAAAGCTTAATGCATATAAAGAGGATATATAATGTATTGATACAGATGGATTCGGAAACAGAATTAGTTAAAGATTGTATGATAAAATGGGCTCAAAATATTGAGGAACCAATAATGTTGGATACATGGGAAAGAATCTGGGTAAGAAATGTGAAATTTACACAAGCTCAAAATCTGAGAGAAAATTTTTACAAGATGTTCTATAGATGGCATTTAGATCCTAAAAAGTTGGCTTCTATGTATCCGAATGTACAGCCTAAATGTTGGAGATGTGGTTCTCTCGATGCTACATATTATCATATATGGTGGACCTGCCAAAAGGTTAAAGCATTTTGGATAAAAATATGGTGGGTCATGCAAAATGTTTTTAAAAGAAGGATAAAGTTTAGTCCTCAGTTATTTTTACTAGGTATAGCTGTCAGTGCTTATCTGCCTGTCTTTGCCTGGCATCCGGGATCATCTCCCTTAGCTCCTCCCCACGGCTCGAGGGCCTGACGTCTTCACCACTGTTCCAGGGCCTGACGTCAGGGACAAACTCCCTTTCACTGCTGCTCCATGCCTCAGGCACCTCCTGGTGGCCAACCAGCCTCTCTGGTCCCTGCTTGGAGTGTGAACCCTGTCCAGGGTCCTCCACATCTTCCAGAGCCAACTCATAGGGTCCCTAGCTATTGGAGTCTATTTGCAGCTCTAACGGCTCCTGCTGGGCCAAAACAGTTCCTTATTTCCTTAGCTGAAGAAAACTGTTAGAGTGTTCCTTCCTCTGAGAAGTAAAAAGTTCTAGGTAGGGGTGGTGAGTTTGTAATGAGAGACTATTGGATATTATGGTATGTTTGAGTTTGAGAGCCGTGCTGGCTCAGGAATTCTGGGAATTGAAGTCTACAGGTCATAAAGGGGCCATCTTTTCCTACCTCTGCTTTAGAATATTACAGTCACCGAAGTAGGTTACAAGGAGTGGAGATCAATTCCTATTTTACTTGATTGTTATTAGAAAAAAATAGTATAACAAAGGTTAGGGTTAGATTTTCAAATGTTATAACCATAATAATATGGTTACAGTGAGGCTTTGAAGAACAAATGAGTCTTTATACGTCCTTTGAAATCCCCTATTGAATGGACCATATCTCATTCCTTAGAAATTTCACAGCTATGGGACAACTGTTGAAAATACTGTATTCTAAATGTCCACTACTCTAATTATTTATATTGGCAGGCATTTGCAGATGGCTTTAGTAGCTGAGGTTAATAAATCAGTCAGATAAATCAGTGTGAAAGAGGCCCCAATGAAATAGAGAACCATAATGCCAGAGAACCAGAACAGCAGGCTTAGCAACCTCTGGAAAGAAAGAAAGAAAATACCATAAAAAACTTTTTCCAAGCTGTTTATTCACAAAGACAATACAGTTTCTCTCCACACAGAGGGTTCAGATCCACGGTTATAAAGAAAGGCTGCAAAGATAGAGACTTAAGCTAGTTGTCATGGCTTATATTATATTTGGGGACAGGTGTCCTAAAGAGACCCCAAGTGATAGAGATAGCATACCCAGGTCACCTGTCCTTGAATATGAGAAGATACCAGAGAGAGAGAGAGAGGGAGGGAATGAGACAGTGAGGAACCACAGGACAATCACATCAAAAACTTCCAGTTTCCCCCTCTTAGTCATTCATTCTGGAGAAGCAAAGGGACTTTTTCTATAGAACAGGCTGTCAAACTCTCAGCCTGTGGGCATCATGCGCTGGCCATACCCACACTCGGTTTAGTGAAGTGGGAAAAAAGTTCTGATACATGATGTGACGCCACCGTGATGACATGAGTTTGACACCCCTGCTAAAGAGCTTCTGTATTCTGATTACTCAGCTATTGTCTAGACCACAGCACTGAGCTCTTGCAAAGTTTCAGATCTCCAAAAATGTACACTTTATTTCATGCTCTGCATGGTGTACACGTAGTGAGTGCCATGACAGAAAAGACGCTCTTTCTGGGTCCCCAAAATGAGACTCTTTTGTAGCAGGACCCATTATGTGTCTTTTCTGTGGGTCTTGATGGAACAGATAGATGGAACAGAGGAGAAGTGGTCCCTTAAATAAGCCACTCTTATAGCATAGAAAGCTTTATAAGTCATTACTAGCATCTTGAATTGAAGCCAGAAAGAATCTCAGGAGCATAAGTTGAATGGAACTCCTTGATTGAGGGGCACAGATAACTGCCCATTTTGCACAAACAATTTTTGTGTGTGTGTATATGTATGGTATATATGTATGTATATATGTATGTATGTATGTAGAACATTTTATATCCTACCTTGTGCCACACGAGAACAGTCATCCAAAAAGAACAATAAGCAGAGGTGAACATACTGTACAAGAAACAATATTTTTTTAAAATCATACTGACTGAAGAAAACAGGAAAAGTTTGATAGCCTAAAACAGGGGTGTCAAATTCGATTTCATTGAGGGCTGTATCAGGGTTGTATTTGACTTCGGGGGACTGGAGTAGGCATGGTCAGGGTGGGTGTGGCTAGTTCAATATCACTCATGTCAGGGGTGCCTATGGTGGCCCAAGCACACTGTCAGGGAAAACAGGCTCCTGAGCTCCATTTTCAGCTGCGACAGCCTTCTGCAACTTCTGCGAGCGAAAATGGAGCTCAGGAGGGCCATGTGCGGCTCTCCCAAGTTCCATTTTTGCTGGCCAAGGCACTGTGGGCCAATCCTTCACTTCCAGGGTGGCCCCACGGACCAGATCTAAACACCCTGCGGGCTAGATCTGCCCCCTGGGCTTTGAGTTTGACACCCCTGGCCTAAAGGTTTCCCCAGACCTGATGCCTGGTCTAATTATATCAGAGAAATCAGCTAAAAAGTAATGAAAGAATAATGAAAGATCAAAAACCTCAAATACCAGATAATCAAAATAGCAGTAGAAGATGGCTCAGCTCAGTGGTGAGATTCAATTTTTTTACTATCGATTTTGTGGGTGTGGCTTGGTGGGGGGTGATAATGTAAAATCTCCATTCCCTTCCCACTCCAGGGAAAAGTTACTGAAAAATCCCTATTCACTCCTGATAGCTGGGACTCTGGAGGCAGAGAGAGAATAGATGTGGGAAGGGCCAGTCAGAGATGGTATTTACCAGTTCTCCGAATACTCAAAATTTCCACTACCTGTTCTCCAGAACTGATCAGAACCTGCTGAATACCAGTTCTGGCTCAGCTAAAGAAACATATCAGCTCGCCATCTCTCAAGCTTTTTGGGGGGAAAAAATGAATTTTGGGAATAGTATAGGGATCATTAGAAAGGCTGGCCGAGGGATTTAGGGCAACATCAAGGGACAACAGTTGGTCTTGCTTTCTCTTTTACTAAGCTTGGCCACATCCCAAAGTTACTTTTCCAAAAGTCAACTGGACTTTTCTTGGTTTCTTTCATTGAAAACACTTCACTTCTCATCCAAGAAGCTTCTTTATTTTTAACTCCAGCTAAAACCAAAAACCCCAGCTGTCTTTTGGGAAAGCACCTTTTGGACAACTGTGACCTGGATGATTGAGAATTTCCATAGACAAGGGTGACCAAGGTTGCATAAGAGACTGCCTTCAATAACTCTCAAGCAGCAACTGTGCTCTGTTTTCTGGTGCTGAGATGTGGCTGGGCTGCCTTCTGATTGCTTGACACATTAATGGAGAGGCCTAATTTTGAAATAGTTTTATCGTCAGGCATTTTTGTGGCGTGTAATCAGTATTTATACATGTCTTAGTCACAGGAGAAACAACCTTTCCTTTGATACCCTTCTGTTCTGCATCCAACCCTATCCGGGAGGTGACAATCTCTTCCGACTTTAAAATGATTTACTGCAATTTCAATCATTTCTTCTTTCACAGATCTTGATGTTCAGCAGGGAAGTTTGAGCCTCCCTTGTTTTATTTTCTGCTCTCTCCTACCTGGGTGTATTTCAAGGCAATAATCTCTGTCCTGGCTTTATTCTCCTGCATTTTTTAAGTCAGAGAAAAGTATGTCAACAATATTTACTGCTTTGAATGTCTGGCAAAGGATCAGCATGCCTAGGGATAATTTTGAAAGAGAAATGGATTATTTTTTTCATTAGTATTTTTCCCCTTAAGGGGGATATTGATTTTAAAAATTCATGCACCGTAGTATTTTAGTTATCGAACAAAAAGAAAAATGTGTGCATGGAACTTCTTTTAGATACCTGTAAATGGTGAGGTTTCAGTATTGGTCAAGCAAGGGTTTACTCATCATAGACATGTCTCTGAAGTGTTAGTTTTTTTTCTGGGCTTCAACAAGGAGTCAGCTAAACAACAAACAGTCCACTTGGAGCCAGAAGGAATGCCTATGAAATGCAGTATACAGGCAATACCTGAGGATTTTAGCTAAGCAGAGCATAGACTCAGCCTTATAAGTAGAAATCTGGCAATCATTGACTCTGAATGCCATTAACAGAGGCCATGAAGCAGAAGAAACGGGGAACTAATAAGCTCCTACATCTTTCTCCAACTGACCTCTTTAACGTAGGAGTTAGAACCCTTTTACATACAATTTAGTTTACTTTGTTTAAAACAATTGTGTATTGCACACCAGGATGCCTTTAGAATGCTTCAGAATCTAACTCCTAATTATGACACATCCATGACCATGTTGTTTTTGGAGAGCAACCTGAAAATTTATACCCCTCAGACAGGGTCCGCAACTTGGGAGTCCTCCTGGACCCACAGCTGACTTTCGACCACCATTTGTCAGCTGTGACCAGGGGGGCATTTGCCCAGGTTCGCCTGGTACGCCAGTTGCGGCCCTACCTGAATCGGGAGGCCCTCACAACAGTCACTCGAGCCCTTGTGATCTCTAGGCTGGAATACTGCAATGTGCTCTACATGGGGCTGCCCTTGAAGAGCATCCGGCGACTTCAGCTAGTCCAGAATGCGGCCACGTGAGTGATCGTGGGCGCACCACGGTTCGCCCACATAACACCGATCCTCCGTGAGCTGCGCTGGCTACCTGTTGATCTCCGGGTGCGCTTCAAGGTGCTACTTACCATTCACAAAGCCCTCCATAGTAGTGGATCTGACTATCTGAGAGACCGCCTTCTGCCAATTGCCTCCCTCCGTCCCATCAGATCGCATAGAGTAGGCCTCCTCTGAATTCCATCCGCCAGTCAGTGCCGACTGGCGACTATGCGGAGGAGAGCCTTCTCAGTTGCAGCTCCGACGCTTTGGAATGATCTCCCCGTGGAGATTCGTACCCTCACCACCGTCCAGACCTTCCGCACAGCCCTCAAGATCTGGCTATCCCGTCAGGCCTGGGGATAAGATCCGAACCTTGCCCCACCCGAATGCTGAATGAATGTTGTGTTTTATCGGTTTAGTTTTTTTTATTATTCACATTTTTTTTTCTTTTTGTGTTGTCTTACACTCCCTTCCCATTGATTGTAAGCCGCCCTGAGTCCCCTCAGGGAAAAGGGCGGCCTATAAATGTCAATAAACTAAACTAAACTAAACTAATTGTGGTGCCATTCCTTCTTCTGGGATGATTTTCCAACTTACTGCCCAAATCCACAGCCTTGAGATTTCTTGATGATCTTTTATTCAAGTGCTAATGAGGTGGTCTTGTTTATCTTTTGGGGGTCTGCTGAGGTAAACACAGACTATATAAATTTGACCGTTTGATAAATAAGCACTAGCACTTAAGACTTATATACCGCTTCACAGCGCTTTTCAGTGCTAAGCAGTTTAAGTGTCAGCATGTTGCCCCCAACAACGTGGGTTCTCATTTTACTGACCTCAGAAGGATGGAAGGCTGAGTCAACCTTGAGCCGGTCAGGATCGAACTGCTGGCAGTCATTACTCTGCAATACTGCATTCTAATCACTATGCCACCAGGGGTCTTTATATTTTATTAAAGTAAATTAATAAAACAGTGCAGTTCAAGAAAATAAAGGTAATAAAGATGGGAAACGACACCTCTCCCATCCTCAATCCTAGGTAGCTGTTCTAACTTTATAGATTAAAACCAGGGAAGTTGCCAGATTGGGAGAGGTACTGAGAAGATGTCATCACCTCTATTTGTCATTATTGTCTCTCAGGGTTTTTTTCCCTTCCCAATTTTCTTCTCTGTCTCTTTCTGTCTGTCTGTCTGTCTCTCTCCCTCACATTTTCACCTTGCTACCGTTACTACTGAAAGAGAGAGAACTTATACTTGAGAAATTATAGAATAATTTTTCCTTCCCCTGGAGCAATTGAGAGGAATGCTCTGGTTATAAATTTGGTGGATAATTTTGTAAGACAATCTGTGCTCAACTCTATGCTTTTTTTTTTTGAAAAAGGACATTTGCCAAAATTCTCTCCTGTCATCACCGGCTCTTTTTCTTCCTTTCCCTAAGTAGCCTCTGAAGATCAGAACCAGACTGATTGACTGAAGCTTTGCCCTGCCAGGGGCCTAAACTGAAAGGAAGCGTAAAGGAAGTAAAACAGCATAACCGTGGCCTACGGAGCTGGGGGAGAAGAAATAATGGAAAAGTAGTTGAGCGTTGATAATGTGTGGAAGACATCAACTGTTCATGGTTCTTCTGTTTCTGGACAGTGTTCCTGAATGATTTTAACTGGGTTTCGCTCTAATATAAATGTGAATTGGCAGGAAAAGGGGATCGGTTGGGTTGTGATGGGATGGAGCTAGGAAAGTGGGCAAACCCTGGATAGGAGAAGGCGCAGAGTGGGATTGCTTACATCAAACTTCCTCTAAAAAAGCTCTTCACTCCTATTTTAAATGTAGTAGCCCAGATCCTGGTTATAACAATTAGATCTATTGCTATTGGGTTTAATTTGTTCCTTACCATATCAACCTTTACTGCTGTTTACCTGATTCTCATCCTTGACACTTATCCCATTCCGTTACTATTTAAAAAAAAACACTGACACCAACGGAAAGCAAGTGATAGCAACTTCCTGGTGATTAATTTCAGAATCAGAATAGGAACATTATGGAATTTTCCTCTCATTTATCTGCCTTTAGCTAGAAATTAAATTATAACACTTCCATCCTGGGCACTAGCCTGTGAGATCTTGGTATGACATGGTATCACTTATCTATTTGGATAACAGATAGAATGGAACGGTTTTGTTTTTGCTCTTCTTTCTCAGTTTGACTTAAGTCTGGTGAAAAAAATAAGGCCAAAACATTGTTGGAAAGCAAGAAAAACCTCCCTCCCGTCTGCCAGAATGAAGCTGGCACCATCAGAAGGCTGGTTGGAAGGTCTCGGTGACTAGTAAATGAACCCTGCCTTGGAGACAAGTTCAATAAATTCAGATCTCCCCTTTCCATGGCCAACAGTTAGCTTGCAAACTGTTAATAGCAGCTGTTGAATTCCAAGTGATTATTTAATTGCCTAGTCTTTCATTAGCCCAAACATTATTTAATAAATTGTATTGATGATATGATAATGATGATTGATGATCATTTCATTTCTGGACTTGCTGAATGCACGTGCCCTGTTAGAGTTGACTGGTGGCCCCAGTTCAGCGTAGAACTTGCATGTGGCATATTAACGGAGAACATTAGCAGTAACCCATAGAGAACTCTTAGTCATGTAATGAAAAAAAATACTCCATTTTTTTTACTACCAGTTCTGTGGGTGTGGCTTGGTGGGTGTGGCAGGGGAAGGATACTGTAAAATCTTCATTCCCACCGCACTTCAGGGGAGGAATATTGTAAAATCTCCATTCCCTCCCTACTCCAGGGGAAGGTTACTGCAAAATCCCCATTTCCTCCCGATCAGCTGGGACTTGGGAGGCAGAGAAAAGATGGGGGTGGGGCCAATCAGAGGTGGTATTTACTGGTTCTCCGAACTACTCAAAATTTCCATTACCGTTCTCCAGAACTGGTAAGAACCTGCTGAATACCACCTCTGATCTGATCATAGTTTTTGCATCTTGGAGCGGAGGAAAAGGGACGCGACAAGGAAGTAGTAAAGCAGCAACCTTTTATTCAAGCAGAGTAACTATGATTCAACGTGGCGTGGTTCGCGCCAAACATTTATACCCCCGGGTTTGAACAATGAGCCAATGGGGCGTCGAGTAACCCGGCCAATCGGGGAAGGGATTGAACCGGCTCCACCCGAGAGCCAATCAGAAAAGGGGATCTTACTTCCCGCGCTAGTATTCAACACCCCTCCCCCCCTAGTTAAGCACCCTCAAGAAGGGCAAACATAATCCTGTAGATAGGTGGGACGATGACGCTCTCGTCCCGACCTTCGTAGTTCCCCGGCGGTTGTCGTCGGGAGGGGAATCGCCAGCGGAGACATGTCTGTAGCGGAACGGTGGTTCTGCGACGCAACCCCGAGGGATGGTGTGTCCGTGACAGCAGGAATGTCCAACGATTGACCCGTGCAATCTGGTTGGGATATAGGTTCAAAGTCTCGACAAGGGCTTCGAGGGAAAGAATAGCCAAAAGAGGCGCGTCTATCCGAAAAGTTCGTATCGGCTTGTCCCCCGTTTCCCGAGGAGGGGAAGTCCGTTGGGGATAAAGTCATCGAGGGTAGCTCATGCTGAGGGCGAATGTCTGAGGGGCTCAGGCCGTCTGTTTCCGCGGGGAGGCGTCGCCTTAATTGGTCCAGGTGGCGCCTCCATTGCGTTCCGTCGGCCAAGCCGGCCCTGAAGGAACAGGGGCCAGTCAGAGCTGTGATGGTTGCGGGAACCCACCGTGGATCCCCAGAAAAGGAACGAGCCCATACGGGATCCCCTAACTTAAACGTATGGGAAGGAAGGGCCCCCAAGTTGCTCGGTAAATCCCCTGCGTAAAGTGGATGAAGCCTATCTAGGGAGGTTCGCAATCTCCTACCCATCAAAAGCTCCGCAGGACTTTTATTAGTCGTTGGACAGGGTGTAGAGTGCTGGCTCAAGAGATAGGCCGCCACTCTCTCCTGCCAGTCCCCCTGGTCCATGCGACCCAAGGCTTCTTTAGCTGAGCGAACTGCGCGCTCCGCCCTACCGTTACTAGCTGGATGATATGGGGCTGTGGCCGCGTGTCTAATCCCTTGTCCGGCCAGGAATTCTTGGAACATAGTGGAGGTAAACTGGGGCCCGTTGTCTGAAACTATCACATCCGGAAGCCCATGTGTGGCGAACATCTTACGAAGAGCCCTCACGGTACTCTCTGCTGTAGTGGAGGTCATAAGTACCAACTCCACCCACTTAGAGTAAGCATCTACCACTATCATAAAGTTTCGGCCGTGAAAGGGACCGGCGAAATCAATGTGTAAACGGGACCATGGGCCTCTAGGGATTTCCCACTCACGAGGGGCGGCTGTGGGGGGATTCGGCCTAGAATTTTGGCATATTCTACAACGACCTACATAATCTGCGATTTCGGAATCTAGCAAGGGCCACCACACATAGCTGCGGGCTAACGCTTTCATTCGCGCTATGCCTGGGTGGTTTTTGTGAAGTGCAGGCAGGATTCGTGCCCGCAGGGCTGTGGGGATCACTACCCTATCCCCCCAAACAAGGCAACCCCCGTGAAGGGCAAGTTCAGCTTGTCGTGCCTTAAATGGTCGGAATTCTTCCGCTATCTTTTCTACGGGCCACCCCCTCAACACCCATAGAACTACTTGGGATAAAACGGGGTCAGCCTTTGTACAAGCTGCAACATCCGCAGCTGAAACGGGGAGGTCGGATTCAGCAATAGACAAAATGGAGAGAGATGGCACGTGGGCTGTGTCCGTCTGTGGCAAGGGACAACGACTCAGGGCGTCTGCGTGCCCTAGCTGCTTACCCGGACGATATAACAGCGTATATGAATACGCCGCTAAAAACTCGGTCCAACGTGTCATGCGGGGAGACAAAATGGGGGGGGTTGGCTTATCGCCTGCCAATAGGCCTAGGAGCGGCTTGTGATCCGTGACAAGGGTGAAATTCCTACCGTAAAGGTAGTCATGGAATCGCTTAATGCCGGACACTGCAGCTAGGGCTTCTTTATCAATTTGGCTATAATTTCTCTCCGTTGAAGAAAGCGTCCGGGAGTAAAAGGCTATGGGGGCCTCTGAGCCGTTCGGGAGAACATGGCTCAGAACCGCCCCTATGCCATAGGGAGAGGCGTCACACGTTAAAACTAGGGGCATCCTGTCGCTATATTGAATTAGGACTGCTGACGAGGTTAAAACATCCTTTATAGCCGCGAACGCCTGCGCTTCACGGCTACCCCATTTCCAGGCCGCTGACCGGTCAAGCAGTCGGTGTAACGGTTCAGCTAACGACGCCTTGTGGGGAATAAAAGGGGCGTAAAAATTTAAAAGCCCCAGGAACGCCTGCAATTCCGCCCTAGAGGTGGGTGCAGGAGCGTTTTTTATGGCCGCAACTTTCGAGGGAGTGGGGTGGATGCCCTGTGCATCGATGAGAAATCCCAAAAACTCTACTTGGGAAACAGCAATTTCGCATTTACTGCGCTTTAGCTTCAATCCGGCCTCCCTAAAACGTGTAAGGACCTCCCGCAGTATTTTTTGGAGTTCCGAGTGACTAGAGGCTGCAACCAGGACGTCGTCAAAATAAGGAACGACGCCTGGGAGCCCATGGAGCAACCGCTCCATGAGGCTCTGAAAAATCCCCGGGGCGACCGAGACGCCAAATTGGAGGCGGCGGCAACGGGAAGCCCCGCGGTGGGTGACAATGGTCTGGGCTGTAGCCGCATCGTCGTCTACGGGAAGCTGCTGATAGGCCTGTGCCATATCCAGCTTTGCGAAAATGCGGCCTTGCCCTAAAGAATGGAGTAGATGTTGCACTACAGGAACAGGATATGGATTTGCCTGCAGGGCCAAGTTGATGGTCGACTTATAGTCGGCACATATTCTCACCGATCCGTCGGGTTTGACCGGGAGAACTATGGGGGTTTCCCAACGGGCGTGATCTACGGGCTCTATTACCCCCTGCTCTAGAAGCTTATCCAATTCAGCGTCTACCTTTGCTCTCAATGCGAAAGGGACCCTACGCGCCTTCAGCCTAATAGGCGCGACCTGGGGGTCGAGGCAAAGGGAAATGGGGGTGCCCTTGTAACAGCCCAATTTCCCATCGAACACATCTGCGAACTCATCTAAAACGCTATTTACGGTACGGGGGACTACCCTGTGCACCCCTTCTATGGTAAGGCCCAAAGCGGGGAACCAATCTAACCCAAGAAGAGCGGGCAGGTTATTCCTAACAATTAAAACTGGGAGTTTCCCCTTAAAATCTCCATATTCCACCCGAATGTGGAATATTCCTGCCGTGGGAATCCCATTTCCCTGGTAATCTAGGAGGGAGACCCCAGCCGGGCGCAATTTACTCTGAGGAACCCTGGGGCAAAGACGGGAAAACAAAGCCCAAGATAGAAGGGAACGGGAAGACCCAGAGTCCACCTCCATTCGGCAAGGCTGACCTTCAAGACGAACGACGGTGCTAATTTTACGACCGCCGGCAGGGACGTGGGAGGCCCGGTAGACCACGCACTCAGCGCTGGGGAGCTGGTAGGTTGAATGGCAGTCCTCAGCTCGCCTCGCTAAACGTGGTTGTCGGTGGCGTTGCGGAGTCTGGCGCTGGTTGCTGGGCTGCATAAACGATGGGGCTGGCATGAGAGCCCGGCAGACCTTGGCGAGGTGTCCTTCTCCTCGGCAACGGCGGCAGACGGCGGAACGAAACGGGCAGGATGCGCGGCTATGACGGCCGCCGCATCCGCGGCAAGGTGCGTTTGAGGCTGGCTGAACGGGCGTCGGTGGTTGCTGGTGTGGCCTCTGCTTCGGCTGCGTCCTCATCTGTCCGACGGTTTCCTCCTCCTCATCTTCCGTGGGGGAGAGGTCGTCTACGAGGTTCGTCTGATTGGAAGGCCCCACAGCGGTTTGCGCAGAGGTTTTCAGCTGGAGGTGTTCCATATCGGCCGTGGATTGTTCAGAGAGCTCTGCTGCTCGCGCGGTCTCCACAGCTTGCACCAGGGTAATTTTGTGGTTTCGGAGCATACGGCTGCGCAATTGCACGTCGCGGACCCCGCATACAAACTGCTCCACGAGATTCTCTTCCAGGTCTGCAAAATCACATTGGGCGGCCACTGTGCGCAATGCCTCTAGAAACTGGCTGATGGATTCGTTAGGCTTCTGCACACGGCGGCGAAAAGTGAAACGGCGTGCGATCAAGGAAGGTGAGGGGGCGTAATGGTCCCTCAACCTGGACATCAGCTCGTCCCACCCAAGTTTGTAGGCTGGCCTCGGAGCGGCCAGGGCTCTCGCAGAAGCAAACATGGAAGGCTCACAGCAGGACAGGAAAAAGCTGCACTTCTCCTCGTCGGTCTGTACCCGGTTCTTTGACGCGATTAAATAACATTCGAACCGCTCCATGAAGCCGTCCCATGATTCTCCGGCAGACCCAAACGGCGCGAAAGGAGGAAGCGCTGTTGCCATTATGGTGCAAAGCCAGAGAAAGGGAGGAAGAAAGCAGAGAAGATTTTTGTGTTCGCTGCCGGCGTTCCTGACCTGAAGAGCGTAGTTCAAACGCGGAGGCAAGCTGGTTTGTTCTTCTCTGTGGTCGCGGGAATCTCATCCCACCTTCGTCGCCAGTTTTGCATCTTGGAGCGGAGGAAAAGGGACGCGACAAGGAAGTAGTAAAGCAGCAACCTTTTATTCAAGCAGAGTAACTATGATTCAACGTGGCGTGGTTCGCGCCAAACATTTATACCCCCGGGTTTGAACAATGAGCCAATGGGGCGTCGAGTAACCCGGCCAATCGGGGAAGGGATTGAACCGGCTCCACCCGAGAGCCAATCAGAAAAGGGGATCTTACTTCCCGCGCTAGTATTCAACAATAGTATGGTGAAAGAAGAAAGTCTCCATTCACACAAAGTGGTCTGTCCTTTTTTTCATTTCCTGCCAACAACAAAGGCAGACTGAGTCATCCAGAGAATGAGAAGAGTTATTTCCCCCCCCCACTTATTTCAACTTCATTCAAGCACCGCAGCTAGACTGATGAGTTGGTTAATCATTGTGCCATATGCTCCAGTGCCTTCTATAGGTGGATCTGCATATAGATAGAAATATAGTTCCTGGCTACAAACCTGGGCAGAATTATCACTTAAAATAAAATGGGATGCAAAGCTAGGTAGATGCATTGGGATTGCATTTTATTAGCAAACCCTTTCCTTAAAAACAAAAACAAAATAAAAAACAGGCAAGGCAGGCTGGGGATGCCAAGGGAAAATAATAGAGCAGATATCCTGAACAAGAAGTGATCAGTTTGGTCTAGTGGTTAAGGCACCAGGCTAGAAAACAAGGGTTGTGAGTTCAAGTTCCACCTTAGGCATGAAAGCCAGGTAGGTGCCTCTTTTTTGTCCCAGCCCACCTCACAGAGTTGTGGGGAAAATGGGAGGTCTATTTACTGCCTTGAGTTATTGGTAAAAATAATAAAAGCAGGGAATGAATGGAGGGATAGGTGGGTGGAGGTGTGTGTGTGTGTGTGTGTGTGTGTGTGTGTGTGTGTGTGTGTGTATGTCCCCATCCACCTATCCATCCATTCATCCCCTGCCATTATTATTATTATTATTATACAATTGTATCACAGCAGCCAATTGTTTCGCCGGATTTGGCATTGGTTACTAGTCAGGCCCCACCCAGGGGCCTAGGACGTCGTAACGTATTTTCGTAATATGCGTGCAGATCCAAGCAGTGTGGCTTTTTGCATTTGACTGATGGTGATTTTGTCAATTTTTAACTGTTTTAAATGTAATTCCAGTGCTTTTGGAATAGCACCCAGTGTGCCAATTACCACTGGAATTACCACTGCTGGTTTGTGCCATAGTCGTTGAATTTTGATTTTTAAGTCCTGGTATTTTGCGATTTTTTCATCATCATCATCATCATCATCATCATCATCATCATCATCATCATCATCATTATTATTATTATTACAAATAACTCAAGGCAGTAAACAGACCTTCCTCCTCCGATAGAGATAGATAGATAGATAGATAGATAGATAGATAGATAGATAGATAGATAGATAGATAGATAGATGAGAGACAGACAGACAGACAGTTCAGGAAGACCTTCATAATTCTGAGAAATGGAGAGAAAACTTGTTCTGGGTTGATCAAGCAGCAGCCACAATGCTTTTTCAATTTGGGGTTTGGAAAAATGGCCCTATTCATCTTTGGCCTCTATCTCTGCTCCTACCTGCAACATCTATTCTTGCCTGTTTTTCACAATGCCTTCTCTCCCTTCTGATGTGTACCATGGGCTTTCTGTACTCCCCTGAACTCTCTTCTCAGCTCCAGCCTTTGCATTTGGCCTCATTATTACCACTGCAGCAGTTCTGAGAATCTCACCCATCGTCCTGCCTTTGGGATCAGGTTGGTGTTTATCTCTGCCAGGTTCTGTAGGTAGAACAAGAGGAAGGCTAGAAAGCAGGTGAGGAGCTTCGTTCTGCTTGCCAGAGCTGGCAAAGCAAACCCTGGCAAAAGCTGTGGCATTGGCAACAGGAGCGGATAAACAGGCCCCGGGCCAGTTCTGAGGAGAAAAACAAGAGAAAATCGAAGCAAAGAAAAGGAAGGATGCTAAGGCCAGGTACAGACAAATGGTGCTAATGAGATTGCAAGAAAACAATTACAAGTAGCCCTTGACTTATAATCATCCATTTAGTGATCGTTCAAAGTTACAACAGTACTGAAAAAAACTGACCTGTGACCGGTTTTCACACCCATGACCATTGCAGCATCCCCCTGGTCATGTGATCAAAATACAAGCACTTGGAAACTGGCATGTATTTATGCCAGTTGCACTGTCCCAGGGTCATGTGATCATCATTTGTAACTTTCCCAGCTGGCTTCTGAAAGCAGAGTCAACGAGGGAAGCCAGATTTGCTAAACCACTGCATGATTCACTTGACAACTGCAGTGATTGCACTGCACAACTATGGCAAGAAAGGTCACAACATGAGGCACAACTCATTTAACTGTCCTTCTTAGCAATTTTGGCCTCCATTGTTGTCATATGTTGAGGACTACCTGCAACTGTCTAAGGAGTAAAGGAGCGTAGTTTACTGGGACCCCATCAGCTTTGCGAGGTAGCCCAGATAAGAAGCACACCCAAATAAAATTAATTCTAATTTATTGTAAGGTTGCATTGACAGAATTTTTCAAAAATACTTTTCTCCCATGCTCCCTTCAGAGAGTTTGAAGAAGCTTCTTGGATGAGAAGCGAAACATCTTCAAAGAAAAACAAGCAAGTCCAGTTGCTTCTTGAAAGAGCACCTTTGGGACAACCATGACTTGGATGACTGAGAATCTCCATAGACATTTAGCTATGTTCCCTCTGCAGATGTTTGACACATTGACATTTCTTCTGTGGGCTAAGCTTCCCCTTATCTGACCATTCTCCTGGCTATGTTTCCTTCCCCTCCCTCCCAAGGTCCTTCCCAAACACATCGCAAGCCTTGAAAATACTATTGGACTTTGGTGCCTGTAATTCCCTGGCCTGCATGATGACCCTTGCGTAGGTAGAGTGAGAGGTGATGTGAGTCCAGTACATCCTGAGATTGATTAGACCAAAGTCTAGTCAGTGCAAAAGGGAGGTGAGAATGAAGAGTGTTAACTAAGTGGAGAAGGAGGGAATTTGGGTAATGAAAAATGGCCTCAGGAAAGAGAGGAACAAAGCAGCCCATGGAAAGAAGAGATGTCCTAAAAATTAAAATGGCACCAGTGATCAAATCCTGAACCCGCTTTACTTGTAACGTCCTTGCTCTGGTGATTCATAGAAAAGGGAATGGACTTCATGTCCTTTTTAAAATCTATCTCCCTCCCTCCCTCCTTCCCTCCCTCCCTCCCTCCCTCCCCCCCCCCTCTCTCTCTCTCTCTCACACACACACACACACACAAACAGACATACTCTCTCTCTCTCTCTCTCTCTCTCTCTCTCTCTCTCTCTCTCTCTCACACACACACACACACACACACACATGGACACACAATAGTGCTGGAACAGATTCAGAGAGAAAAAAAATTGCTCTTCCATCTACTATCATCCTTAAATCTCCTGGAGGACAAAGAAATTACTTTGAGGGATAATTCTTCCATAAACAGTATTCAATTAATGAATTCTTTCTATCAGAAGCCAGAAGGCACAGCTCATGGAAGGCATCTTACTGAAGTAAAGAGCAGGAAATGGAGGTGGGTGTGTGGGAGGTGGAATGATACCTCTTGGAATTTTTTTTCCAAGCTGAAATGAGCAGGTGAAAAAAACAGAATACCGGGCTGAGGTGTTATTTTACTGTCGTTATCTGAAGATGCACTTCACTGTTTTAAGTTCAAACCAAAAAGCGTGACTGGGTAAAATAACAGGAGGCTTCATTGTTTACCTGAAGTTTACCTCCTCCTGAGGTACCCACAGAGCAATAGATGGTGCTTGTGAGGTGGCTGGTAGCCTCTTCAGACATTTTCAGGACTCTTAATGCTTACTGAACACATCACCCACAAGACGTCCACAAGCTGTGCTGGAAATTTAAGAGGCGCTTTCAAAGCAAAAACAGCATTTGTGCAACCTTGGAGGGAACTAAATCAAGGTTTTATACATTCCACACTATATATTCAGCACAGGGGAGCTGAAAAAAATATTAGGCAATATCCTTCTGGATGACCTTTCATAATTTGCTTCTGAAAGCTGCTTTGAACAATGTGTTTTACACATCCACATCTTACTTCCGGTCTTGCCTAAGATACCAAAGGACATAGTAGGGAAAGAAAGCAAGATCCTGGGTGGATAATATATTGTCTGTAGTCCCTAGGAGGTAGAGAATTTCAAGAAAAAATAATGAATTCAGTAGTTTCTCCATGTCGGTTCTCTGTTCTTCTCCAACTTCCTCTAAATTTGAGGAGTTTTGAAGTCCAATACAGCTGGCAGGCATGAGATTGAAAAAGAGTGGTAGAGATTTGGACTGTCTCTAAAACATCCTGAAAATATATAATAGACATCCTGGTCTATTATATTGACTAGGGGTGTCAAATGCAAGGCCCGGGGGCCAGAACTGCCCCACGGTGCCCCTGCCAGCAAAAATGGAGATGGGGAGGACCACGTGCCCTTCTGAGCTCCGTTTTCGCCGGCAGAGGGTTGCAGGAGGCCATCGCAACTGAAAACAGAGCTCGCAAGGGCCAGATTTGAATACTGGTCCTAATTTCAGTGCTGGTGAAGTGAAAGGACTAACTGAGCAAGTGAATGAGAAAATAGAAACCTTTCTGCTTGAAAACTATTTCTGAAATGTAAATGACACAGAGAGGATAACATTCAAACATTTTCAAATGTACTTTGTACTTTAAGCATTTTTTTTAATTCTCAGAATTGCACTAATTAAAGTTCAAAGTCAAATATTAATACAATATAAATATGATGCTCTCCAAAGGTCTGTAATAATCAAAGATGTCTGGCTATCATTAAACTCAAACTAATTGAGAACAACTAATTGAGTATTCAAGAGGTGGGACAGCATCGACCTGGGAAAGAAAAACATTCCAATGATTGTATTCAAATTGTATTCAAAGAGCCGTGGTGGCACAGTGGTTAGAAGGCAACATTTCAGGCTAATTCTGCCGACTGCCAGCAGGTCAATCCTGACCGGCTCAAGGTTGACTCAGCCTTCCATTCTTCTGAGGTCGGTAAAGTGCTATTGCTATTTGTAACTATCTCCAAATGATCATGCTTTTTCTGACAGAATAAACTGCTCAGAATGTCTCTTAAACTCAGAATCCATCAGCCCTAGAGATTTCCAACAATTCCTTGTTGAATTTGAGGAATCTCATTTAATTTCACAACTGAATTGTCTTTCATATCTCCTAGTTTTGTTCAACTTGGCTTGTCATTGCACAGGAAATTTAGTGCACTGCCAGATGCTAGATTCTCAGTTCCCAGCATGGCACCATGGACATTAATGTGTCCAGAAACTCTACCCATGCATCATGTTTTACCAAAGTTTGTTGGATTACAAATAAACAAATGGGAAACAACTGCCAGGATGAAGAAGTTTAGCAGTTCTAAGTATTATATTGATTTTCAGTGGTGCTTTGGGGTCCCATCTAGACCACTGAAGCATCTCTCTCTCTCTCTCTCTCTCTCTCTCTCTCTCTCACACACACACACACACACACACACACACACACACACACACACACACAAACACACATACACTTATATACATACATACCGTATATACTCGAGTATAGGCCGACCCGAATATAAGCCGAGGCACCTAATTTTACCACAAAAAACTGGAAAAGTTATTGACTCGAGTATAAGCCTAGGGTGGGAAATGCAGCAGCTACCGATAAATTTCAAAAATAAAAATAGATACCAATAATGCCATTGCCCATTGAATAACATATACAGCCTGCCTGTGCCCATTAAATATACAGTAGCCATTGTAAAAATTTGCTCTGCATAACAAATTATTATCACACAATACCAGTGTATTCAATGAAATACTTCACTCACCTCATGATGCTGATGTCCCGCTGTGATGATGATGTCCCGCCTCCTATGACACACGGCACAGTGATTCCTATCATTGGATCACTGTACCAGAGGAGGTGGGACATCGCTATGTGGCTGCTTGCCATAACAAGGAGGAGGTGGGGCATCGTTGCAGAGCGGCAGGAGGGGGAGGAAGGGGAATCGTAAGATAGCCCTGCATTACATTAGAACGTGAGGAGGGGGGATGGTGCGGTGCACGCTGCGCGGCAAACTGACACAGAGGGAGGGGAAACTCAGGGGCACTGGGCCATTCACGAGTGTCACCCAGCGGCATGGCCCCGCCCCTTTTTCTCCTCCATTTCGGGCAAATTTTTCACTGACTCGAGTATAAGCCGAGGCGGCTTTTTTCAGCTCAAAAAGTGGGCTGAAAAACTAGGCTTATACTTGAGTATATACAGTATATGAATGCACACAATGATAACTGCAGAGCAATATTTTATTTTCAAATTTATATAACCTCCAGAAAAAATATGATTTATTCCATCAAGTAAAGGATATCTTTGGGGATGGCAGAATGTACACATTACAGCTTCATACATGTATTTGGGGGACAAATAATACAATGAGTATCACAACATCACAATACAAACCTTGAGATTTACAGATTTGGATCACATATCAGGATGGAAATACAAAGTGCCAAATTTTTATCTTGACTTCATATCATTGATTTTCTCCCCTGCTACTGTGACTTGTACTGGAGCCCTGTGGCTTTATCATTCATGAATACTATTTTTGTGTGCACTCACAGGACATGTTACCAAGCTTTCAAATGTGCCCACAGGTCCAAAAAGGATGGAGAACCTTAGATAGACCTGTCACTGTTTTTTTGTTTACTTGATGGCATACTTGTAGCCACTAGGGTTCCTTGGAAACTTGAATTTTGATGGATCAATTTTCTCCCTGAAATCTTACAGTGTCTGACCCCAAAACAGAATGCTCCATGCATCTAAGCATTCTAAGACTTGAATTATTTATAAAAATAACAAAAGTGGGATTTAAAAAACCCAATAACTCAACATGTAGGACTCTAAAAGTGACATGAATTGCTCTGTTTCTCTTGCAGTGGCAGAAATTTAGCAAGGAACATTTTTCTTGCTGTAGAGATCATGGTCAGAAGACAATCTGTGGCCTCAAGCCTCAAGCAGGAAACTATCATTTCAAACAAATGGTTATCCAATCTTTTCTTAAAAACCTCCAGTGATGGAGCACCCACAATTTCTGGAAGAAAGTCATTCCACTGATTAATTCTCCTCACTGTCAGGAAATTTCTCCTTAGTTCCAGGTTGGTTCTCTCTTTGATTAGTTTCCATCCATTGATTCTTGTCTTGCCTTCAGGTGTTTTGGAGATTAGCTTGACTCCCTCTTCTTTGTGCCAACCCCTGAGATATTGGAACACTGCTATCATGTCATCCCTAGTCCTTCTTTTCATTAAACTAGATATACCCAATTCCAACAACCCTTCTTTATATGTTTTAGCTTCCAGTCCTCTAATTATCTTTGTTGCTCTTCTCTGCACTCTTTGTAGAGTCTCAACATCTTTTTTACATCGTGGTGATTAAAACTGGATGCAGTATTCCAAGTGTGCTCTTACCAAGGCATTATAAGGTGGTACTAACACTTAACGTGATCTTGATTCAATCCCTTTATTAGGCTTTTTTAGCAGCTGCAGCACACTGCTGGCTCATATTTAAACGATTCTCCACTAGATCTCCAAAATCCAACTCACAATTACTACTATTGAGCCACATACCACTTATTATATACCTCTGGATATTAAAAACTGCAACTTCCAGGGTCCCTCATTTCTTGTCACATAGTCAAGACTACTAGTTATACTTAAAATATCTTAGAATAACAGAGTTAGAAGGGACCTTGTAGGTCATCTAGTCCAACCTTTCCATTCCCCCTCATAATTACATGTATGAAGCATGTAGCATAAGCATTACTACAGAATTTCCTCAACTACCTGCTGAGGAATCTTGAAAATAATGCAAAAGGCACAAAACAGAAGCATTTTCCAAATCACCAGAAGGCAAGACAGGAAATAATGCATGGAAACTAATCAAGGAGAAACACAATCTAGAACTAAGGAGAAATTTTCTAACAGTGAGGACAATTAACTAGTAGAACGGGTCACCTTCAGAAGTTGTGAGTGCTTCATCATTGGAGGTTTTAAAGAAGAGACTGGACAACCCCTTGTCTTAAATGTTATGTCTCCTGCTCAAGTAGGGGGTTGGAGTAGAAGATCTCCAAGGTCCCTTCTAATGCTGATATTCTGTGTTCTGTGTTATGTTCCATCTCTCTGCAATCTTCCAAGGTGGCCCCAAAATGGACAAATATACAAGGATATTAAGGTTGGAAATTGGGAGAAGTTGTAAATCCAACATATCCAGAGGGAAATAGGACAGAAAGACTAGAATGCCTGAAGGAAGATAAATTAATTAGAGGTATATGTGCTTGTGTGAGAAAAAGAAGATGCATAATGGATTAGCTGCTAATTTGGACTGGACAAAATTCAGCACAGGCATTTCCACAGTCCTGAGAAAAAACCTGATTTAATTTATATTAAATGCATTGATGCAGGATATCTCAGTCAAAAATTTTGTAAATGTCAATATGGGAAATGGTGGAAATGCTAAATATTCCATTTTGCTGTTGGTTTTAGAAGAACGCTGAAGGCTTCAGTTAATGAATGAATGTGTTCATGGAATTAGTCAATGAACCATATCCAAAACCTTTAGAGCGTTTAAAAATGCATCAAACAAAGGCTTTCATATTTAAACATATCAAAAGGCAATATATTGCTGGTTCTTAAGCAGCATTGCTATTTAGGTAAATGATAACAATAGCAACAATAACTATAATAATGAATGCAACAGCAGCACTGATCCAGTTCAAACCTTCCCCAGTCGAGATGTCTCATTTCAATGTATATTTCTGCATCAGCTTCTTAAAGTTCAGGATCCAGCATGAAATCTGATTGGCAACTTTGACATCCTTTGACAGGATCAGGCAGTAGTAATGTAAGTTCACATAGGAGTTTATTGATGTTTCCATTTTGAGCTTAATACTCTTCATTGACTACTTTTGATGTCCATTAGCTAAGAAGACTGGAAAATGTTCACATGATGTGAAAGGTTAACGTGTCCAAGTAGATTGATAGTTGCCTGGGTTTTGCGGATCACTTTCTCATCTGCCATGCAAACTTGCTGTCCATTTGAGATTGTACCTTGAAACCCTTGTTAGATGTCCTTGATTCTTGGGATGAGATTACTTGCTCCCAAGACAAAATTGTGATGGTGTTCAAGTTGTAGAAAATTTGCCAGACATTTACATTCCTACCTACGTTTCCTCAAAAATGAGACCAGATCTTATATTTTGGGGGACCCAAAATAAGCACTAGGGGTTATTTTCAGGGGGTGTCTTATTTTTTCCATATGCGGGAGGCCCACTTCTACTTGTCCCAGGCACCTCACACTGGCTTACCTCAGAGACCCTACAGCCAGGCAACCTACACCCCATCACCTGCCTCGCCTCGCCTCAGTGGCACCAACATACCATGCAGCCTCATGCCCGGCTGCGAGCAAGCAGGCTGCGGGGGCTATGAGGTACTATAAGTCAGTGCAGTGCAGGTGGGGCAGCTCCCCCCCATCTTGCCTTGTGTCTGTGCCATCGTGAACAACCATATGGAATGGGCAGCCAGGAAGGTGTGCAGACTATTAATTAGGGCTTATTTTGGGGATAGGGCTTATATTAGGTGGTTGCATAAAAACATGCTATGGCTTATTTTTGGAATAGGGCTTATTTTTGGGGAGACAGGGTATTTCTTCGCAAAGAGGTTTAGACTGTAATAACTTTGTTATCAGTAAATATTATTCAATCTCTAAGTGAACTTGATTTCACTTGTTTTTATCTCTTCAGCCCTGCTATTTTTAGTTGCATCTTTTCACTGTTTGAACTTGATTAGTAAAACTTTCTTGAATGTCAATGTGGCAAAAAAGGCAAAGTCAATGCTTTTAATAAATCAATTATTGGGGAAGAAAAATCCTCTATTTTGGCCGGCATATTATTTATTAAATGTTTCCCCCAGGATTAATGTGATGTGAGCTGAGAAGCAGAGGGTGAGAAGACTGTATAATTGAATATTTCACCATTTAGAATGCAATTTATATAGTCTGCAACTTTTAGCTCTTCATCTATTTATAAATGGTTCTATCCTTATTGCTGCATATATCTATAAAAGTGTACTCACCACAAATCAGTTTGCTGCAAATATCTGGCACTAAGCTATTGGTTGATATTGCTAGAAGTTGCAATTCTGCAATATCAAGAGGGCCTCACCCTCACTTTGAAGCAATTGTTATTAGATTTTTATCCTGCCTTTTTTAATATGACTCAGGGTGGTAAACATTCCCAACACTACTTCCTCTTCCTACTTCCCCCATGACGACAATCTTGTGACGTGGGTTGGGCTGAGAGAAAGTGAGTGGCCTAGAGTCACCCAGCAGTCTTTCCTGCTCAATGCTAAAAACTAGAGTTCACAGGTTCCAGGTTTCTAGCACCTGAACCACCATCCCAAAACTGTCTCTCTATCAATGCCCTGTTTTGACTACTACATCTAAGATGATTGAGATTGTAGTCTCTTGCATAATAATAAGCTCCTCTGAACTTCTGAATAAACATTCTTAAGGTTGGCTCCATGTAGTATGGCTACTTTATGTATTGTAATCAGTGTATATTGTGTAACTTGGAATTTATGTAAGCAGGGAAACTTAGTTAGACATGAACATTGTTTAACTTTTTAATTCTCATTGGTACCTTAAATTTGTTGCTGCTTGACTCCATGCTGAAGGTAGCTTTTCAGACAGTGGAGACATAAAATTAGAGGAATCGTGCAAGTTTGGAATAGGCTCTTACAAATTTCTGAGATTAGTTAGGCTCTGCTAAAAGCTTGCACTAGGTGGCAGACTCTACACTTGCATTTGGAAGAGGAGAAGGCTATTTTATTAAGGCTTCTTTTAATATCTTTGGTTAGCTGTTGTCTTTCGCTAACCCCACCCAACATCCTATTATTTTATGGAATTCTGGCATCTCTTGTCCATTTTTCAAATGACCTTCTAAAGCTACCAAGCCCCACATTAAACAAGCTAACCCCTTGATTAACAAAGAGAAATAGTCAGGTCAAGAAGCAAGACAATGAAGCACGAAAGATCAGTATGATTCTTGCATTTCCTTTTAAAATGCTATACTGAGAACACAGGGTGAATGTGTTATTGATTGGGGTTTTTTAAAATGTTATTTTGGTTATAGCTGTTTTAATTTTTAAAACTTTGCTCCAGTCTGGGACGTGTTTGCTGTCAGTGAATCTACGTTACCCTTGAGCTGAGATTGTTAGTCAAGATGAATTCTAGGAATGATGTACACAAATGGAAAATGAAGGGATGTCAAGGCATGAAAGTGCTTCCATTATCTCCCAATCTAGAATCTATTAAAAGAGACATAAGCAACCTTCACCGATGATGGGACAAGATGATTTCATTATTGCCAGGAAGTTATGCATGAAACTTACACTACTGAGCTCTGTTTGACAGAGAAGCCTCAGATAAAGTGAGCAAGATCATATCCATCCGGTTTGCCAAGAACACATTTGAAACTCAGGCCAAAATAAAAAATTTTCAAGGGGTCTCATCTGAACAAAGGATGTCCATAATATGGACATCAACACAGTGACCTGTGCAACCACAGAAATGGCGCAAACATATGATGACCCCATATCAGATCAAAGTATGTAAGTTTGGTTACTTTTGTGAACAGAATCATTGAGTCCAGTGGTGAAATTCAATTTTTTTTACTACCGGTTCTGTGGGCATGTCTTGGTGGGCGTGGCAGGGGAAGGATACTGCAAAATCTCCATTCCCGCCCCACTTTGGGGCCAGCCAGAGGTGATATTTGCCAGTTCTCCGAACTACTCAAAATTTCCACTACTGATTCTTCAGAACCTGTCAGAACCTGCTGAATTTTACCCCTGATTGGTTTCCCTCGGGAATGACACAAGCTGTATTAAGAGTGGTGGCACAGTGCAGAATGCAGTACTGCAGGCTACTTCTACTGACTGCTGGCTGCCAGAGGTTCGGCAGTTCGAATCTCACCAGCTCAAGGTTGACTCAGCCTTCCATCCTCCCGAGATCGGTAAAATGAGGACCCAGATTGTTGGGAGCAATATGCTGGTTCTGTAAACTGCTTAGAGAGGGCTGTAAAGCACTGTGATATGTCTAAGTGCTATTGCTATCTCAGTTTTGTGGCTGTGGAATCCGATCATGAATTGTTATGTTCCTTTTCCTTCTCAAGTTTGAAAGTATTCGTTTTACAGAGTAAAGTGGGCAGTTATTTGTCCTGAATAAATTGCACAAGTTTCCAAGTTGAGGCAGCAAGTTTTTGTGACTAGGGGTACTCCTCAATGTATGATCACAATTGAGCCCAAAATTGTAGTTGCTAAGTGAGAAATTTGTTAAGTGAGTTTTGCCTCATTTTACGATTTTTCTTGCCACATTTATTAAGTGAATCACTGTGGTTCTTAAATTAGTAACATGGTTGTTAAGTAAGTCTGGCTTCCCCGTTGACTTTGCTTGTCAGGAAGTCGCCAAAGTGGATCACATGATCCAGAGATACTGCCACCGTTATAAATGTGAGTCAGCAGCCAATCACCTGCATTTTGATCACGCTTTCATGGGGATACTGCAATGGTCAGAAGTGTCAAAAATGATCATAAGTCACTTTTTTCAGGGTCATAACTTTGAATGTTCACTAAGAGAACCGTTGTAAGTCAAGAACTACCTGTGCAACAACAAAAGATAGTAGTTTTTCTGCTGCTATGAGAAGAACTCCAAAAGTAGAGATTGTGAGTAATTAAATAGTGAAGAAAGGTAAGGAAAATCTAAGGGCTTTCCTTTGTGTCACTCAAGACCAGTCCAGTAGTCGTCTAGGTGCTAAACGCATTGCTAATATAGAGACGTGTCCCTTTAAGCATTGCAAAGTAGCTCCATCTCAAGTAGCAACTGAGTTTCCCTTTCATACAGGTTGCCCCCCTCCAAGAATCTAAACAATAATTGGGAGAGAACAATAATCAACTGCCACAATTGAATAGTCCCTGTGCAAATGCTGCAGCCTGGGTCATGGCAGGTAGGGGTCAATTTGATTTAAAGACGAAATAATTAAGGAAAAGTGTGATTCTGAGGGGTCTTGCCAGCTTGAACAAAATAATCTAGTATTTTTTTTTTTTTATAATTGCACTATTGCAATCATCTGAAGAAGAACTCTTCTAAAGCTTTACATTAGGACTGAAAATTCCTTAGGAAATAATTTGGAGAAGGTGCTTAGGAGAAAACAGAAGAACAAACTAGCACATGTTGGCTACTTAAAGCAGCTGCATCTTCTTCCCAGATTGCATGGTTGTCTTCTATGGTCATTATGGTCACCCCTGAGAAAAGGGGTGGCAGTTTTAAGAAGTTGCAAGCAAGAGGCATGGCCACACTTCTCCCTGTGAGATCCCTTTTGAGAACTGAATGCAAAGTACAAATCTGGAATTGGAATCTGAGCCATCCAGCCTGGATTTTATTTTCACAATGGAGTCCAAGCTGTTCTCTTCATAAGGCATCAGGAAGTTCCTTGATTATTTTCACAGTACCTTGAAGCTAGTTAAACTGCAGGCAATATCTTAAAGCCTTTTAATGTAAATTATTCACTCTGTTCTTTATATTCTGCTTTGGACTGTTTTTCTGTGTAATTTTGGCTATAATTACAGTTGCTTATTGCTTATTGGTTTTTTGCCTGCATATTTATTCATACTGTAACACTGTGAAGATTGGAGTTTGCTCAATTAAAGGGTCTCTTTAGTATCTTTCCGTCTTTAAGTCTTCCTTTGGAAAGTTGCTTAAAAGAAACAGCAATATTGGTTGCAGGGTTTCTCTGGAGATAATTAAAGGCAGAATCTCAGCTCATTGCTTTTGAATTAAATGACTGAGTCCAGGACATTTGGGCAGGGGTCCCCAACTCCCGATCTGTGAACCAGCACTGGGTCAAGCAAGCAAGCAAAATCCCATCAGTGGTATTCAGGCAGCATGTGAAACCATGCCCCATCTGGTCCATATAAAAACCTCTCTGCACAGCATGGGTCCCTGGTGCCCAAAGGTTTGGGGGCCACTGCTCTAGAGCAGGGTTACCAAACTCATGTTGTCATGGCGGTGTCACATTATGTATGGGACGTTTCTACCCTTCGCTAAACTGAGCGTGGGTGGGCCAGGGCATAACACATCTGGCCCGCGGGCCGAGAGTTTGACAGCTCTGCTCTAAAGCAAGGATGTCCAGCCTTTAGCAGGGCTGTGTGGGGAATTCTGGGAACTGAAGTCCACAGGTCTTACACTTGTTAAGATTGGACTGCTCAAGATGGCAAAATGACCAAGTTCAACCTGTGGCCCCACAAATTGAAGGCGGCATCATTCTCATGTATTCTCTCTCTTTCCCCCTCTAACTTGCCTCCCAAACAGTGAGATTTTTTCTCTTCTTCTTCCTTCTTTTTCAAATAATGTAGATTAGTGCTGTCCCCAACTGTCTCACTCCTTTAATCTAGGATAGAGAATGAATCAAAGGAGAAAATAGAAAGGGTGAATTCATTTTGGAATTTGCAAGAGACAAAAAAAAGGTTTTTCAGGCTTCCTCCTTCCTTCCTACCTTTTTGAGTGCTTGTTATAATTTTAAAATTTCTTGCCTGGCATGCTTGTAAGGAAACTGGGGTCACGGGGACTCTGTCTCCTCTTACAGTTTCCTTTATGTAAACTCTACTTCACAGAAGGAAGGGGGAAGAAGACAGAGAGGAGGGAGAAAAGGATCATGGCCATTAAAAAAAAAGAGGTGTATGTCATTGAGATTGAATTGAGCACCTGAGGACAGAAGTAACAGATGAAAACTAATCAAGGAGGTAACTAACCCAGAAATAAGGAGAAATATCCTGACAATGAGAACAGTTCTTCCTGGGTTACTTGCTGAAGGATGAAGTTTTGAAAATCATGCCAGTGCAGAAGCAAAAACGGGCAGGCACCAGGTTCAAGGCCTTTGTTGCCATTGGGGATGACAACGATCATGTTGGTCTCAAAGTCAAGTGCTCTGAAGAAGTTGCCTTGACCATTTCTGGGGCCATCATATTGGTGAAAGTCTCTATCGTGCCAGTGAGGCGAGGCTATTGGGGAAACAAGCCTCACCCTATGCCATACAGTGTGGCAGGCCGGTGTGGGTCCATCCTGGTTTGCCTCAGTCCTGCCCCATGTAGCACAGGGATTGTGTCTGCCCCTGTTCCCAAGAAACTACTGATGATGACGGGAATTGATGATTGCTACACCTCAGCCAGGGGCTGCAAAAATTTTGCAAAAATTGCAAAATTGAGCAATTTTGCTAAAGCCACCTTTGATGCTGTTTCCAAGACTTACAGTTATCTGACCCCTGATCTCTGGAAAGAAACGGTCTTCACTAAATCTCCTTGTCAGGAGTTCACTGATCATCTGGTGAAGACCCACACTACCAGAGTGTCTGTGCAAAGAACTCAGGCAGCTGATGTGGCAAACTAAAAGATCCTGTACATTATCAATAAAGTAATCCTTAAGTTTTAAACCAGAAGAAGAAGAAGAAGAAGAAGAAGAAGAAGAAGAAGAAGAAGAAGAAGAAGAAGAAGAAGAGGAGGAGGAGGAGGAGGAGGAGGAGGAGGAGGAGGAAGAGGAAGAGGAAGAGGAAGAGGAAGAGGAGGAGGAGGAGGAGGAGGAGGTGATGGTGGTGGAGGATGATGCTCCATCACTGGAGGTTTTTAAGAAGAGATTGGACGTGGTATATGGTCTCATGTTTGAGCAGGGTTTCAAGTAGAAGACTTCCCAGGTCCCTCCCAACTTCGTTATTTTGCAACTTTGAAAAGTTATGGCCTTCTAAGCTAAGAGACTTGATCTTTGGCCTTAGCCTAATAAGATTTCTGGCCAAGGCAGTGGGTTGTTACAATGAAAATTATGAAAGCTATGCTGATGGTTTAAGATAACAAAGCCTATAGTTCAGAGCAGATGGAATTCTTCATATCTTGGCGGAAAAACCCTTTTAAACCTTCCAGAGAATTTTGCTAGTGGGCATGCAACGTACTTTCTATGTTATATGCATCTGTATTATGCTGAATTACAAGATCAGTTCTTTAGCTAACAATTGAAATATCTTGGTGGGTCAGCTGATATGGATAATCATGATGTATAACTGTGAGCCAATCTCTTAAAACTCTGTATCAGTGTAAAGACTGTGATTTATTTGCTAGAGGACTCTGACGAGAGTGGAGACAACATGTCATTTTAATTCAGACCAATGGATTGTTCTACCCCCACAACCTTATTTCAAATCTAAAGGTAAAGATTCCCCTGGCACATATGTGCTAGTCATTCCTGACTCTAGGGAGCGGTGCTCATCTCCGTTTCAAAGCCGAAGAGCCAGTGCTGTCTGAAGACATCTCCATGGTCATATGGCTGGCATGACTAAATGCCTAAGAAGCACAGAACGCTGTAACCTTCCCACCAAGGTGGTTCCTATTTTTCTACTTGCATTTTACATGCTTTTGAATTGTTAGATTGGCAGAAGCTGGGACAAGTAACGGGCGCTCACTCCATTAAGTGGCCCTAGGGATTTGAACTGCCAAACTGCTGACCTTTCTGATCGATAAGCTCAGGGTCTAAGCCACTGAGCCGCTGCATCCCATTCAAATCCTAAAGCTATCCTCAAAACAGCCCAGAACTGCACTCCTAGCTGCAAAAAGAGTCAGAGATCATCTGTGCTTTCTCCATCTGATCATGAATTGGCTTCCAAACAAGCAGGTATCTGCTGGGATGGGGATAGT
Source organism: Thamnophis sirtalis (assembly GCF_051295495.1). Taxonomy (NCBI): domain Eukaryota; kingdom Metazoa; phylum Chordata; class Lepidosauria; order Squamata; family Natricidae; genus Thamnophis; species Thamnophis sirtalis. The sequence goes on along the minus strand of NW_028261381.1, from coordinate 43,263,566 downwards.
TTAAAAAAGCAGTATCACATCATTGTCTGTATATGAAAGAGGCAGATTTTGCATCTTAATGGTAATTATTTTAAGGTAAACACTGAACCCTGTGGAAACTTTGTTGTCTAATTGGTATTACATGCCAAGTAGCAGAAGCTAAGAAGGCCAATCTGGATGGCGCCAAAAACTCCAGAATCTTCAGACAAGTACACCACGATGCACTGGAAGCATAATGAGGGAGGAAAGCCATGGAGCATGGATATTGGTGGTAATTTCCACCTGTAGGAATAATCACCTCCAAGCTCCAAAGGATGCAGTGGGTGGAAAATGGATTGCGTATCTGTACCAGGAGGACACTTTTATATCAACAATGGGAGGTGGCATGAATCTAGAAACAGCACCCAAATCCTGTTTGTATAGCACTTAGCAATAGCACTTAGACTTACAGTATATGCTGCTTCATAGTGCTTTACAGCACTATCTAAACAGTTTACAGAGTCAGCAACAATCTGAGTCCTCATTTTACCAACCTGGGAAGGACGGAAGGCTGAGTCAATCTTGAGCTGGTGAGAATTGAACTGCTGGCAGTTGGAAAAATTAGCCTGAAATACTGCATTCTAACCATTGTGCCACCACGGTTCTTCTAAACATTAAAGCTATCAGATCAGATTGCAAACCTCTGGAATTGATTAGACGGGGCAAAATTATTCTTTCCTGCCATCTAGTGCTCATCTGGGTTTTGGTGGACCAATTCTGGTGGTTCCTAGCAAGGCCATTGTTTACATGTTTCTTAACAGAGGTGCAATGATTATTCTACATACACATGATAGGCAGGGGTGGTATTCACTTACTTTCCCTACTGGTTCACAAATGGGAGCGCATGCGCCCTATCTGCGCATGCGCTCACCCTTTCACGCTTGCACTTTGGCTAAAAAAAGTGCCTAAATGGGATTCCATAGAGCTGGGCTGAGTGGGTGGGGCCACCCGTGATTTATGCTACCAGTTTGGGTGAATCAGTCTGAACTGGCAGAATACCACCTTTGATTATAGGACAATTCAATGATGCACCCTGTGAATATTCTGCACAGTGCACAGTAACACTTTCATGTTTTATGAACATTTTGCTTAGAAGAGGAAATATAATTATTTGGAGCAGTGGGGAGAGCTGGTTCCATGGATGTTAAGTTCCTTTTGAAAAGGCTTGGTTTCTTTCAGGGAAGGACTATTAGTAAGAGCAGTCTTGGTGCTTTTTGGAAACTCTGGACATTTAGGAAAAGGGTGAATAATTTGATTAAAAAAGAAAAAGATTTCTTAAGACTGATTATCTCATCCTTCTGGCCCATGACTGTTTCTCAAGCACTGCAGTCAGCTTTCTTTCGAACAATACGGAGCAGCAACTTCTCATTTTCTTTCCTTTGTGGGTTTGTTCTATTCCCTGCCCATCTCACTTTGAAACCCTCCCAATCTAAATTTCTGAAACTGTCACTTTTGTTAAGGAATACTGAATTATGACTGAGATTCTGTTATGCTGGATAGTCTACTGTAAAATGATAGCACTTCCTCCACAGAACACAGACAAAGAGATGAAGCCTTCCTCAAACCTTTCTGCCAAGAAACACTATGAGTGGAGTCGCTCTTAGAGGAAAAAGATAGACCCACAAAGAAAGGAAGGCAAATTTTTTGCTAAAAATTTGTTACAGACTCCCTATTGCATTGCCTTAGAACAGGGGTGTCAAACTTGTGGCTCTTGGGCCAGTTGCATCCCACCCTGGCCATGCTCACCCCCTGTTTACCAAAGGGGGGGGGAGTCACGATATGTCATGTGATGACAACCTGATGCCACAAGTTTGTCACCCCTGCCTTAGACTGAAATATAAGAGTAAAATTTCCTTCAACTTTAAAATTTCTTGATAATTTACTACTGTCTTTGTGAGTGATTTTAGAAAAGCTGATCTTTTAATTTTTCACTTGGTTGCTTTTAAATGGGTATTTTTTTTTACTCAGTTTTACTTTTTACCCAGCTCAACTTTTACTACTTTCTGTGTATGTGTTTGTATATGCACGGATGTACAGTAGTATGTGTTTCTATGAAGGCACTACACTGCTGATTATATTCTTGAATAAGTCCTGCCACCATTGTCTCTACTCCTTGGTCCTGAAGAAATTTTGATAGCAGACCCTGTGTGCTCCAAGGCTATTGATTTGTGGGAGATTTATAGTTCGACTAATTATTTTATTAACAGATTATTTATGCAAACAGTTTTTCTGGCAGTGATGCACAAACTCATTAAGCTGCTGCATATGATCTAAATTATAGCCATAATCCTGCCAAAGGTAAGCACTTTTAAATCCAATTGATTTCAACAGAAGACATAAGCACTTCTTAAATCGTAGTCATTGGATTTAATGTGTCTCAAAATTAATTTGACTTTATTTCGCTGGAAACTCCTTATTGCTCGTGTCAGCAGCAGGTCCATTCTGTTTTATCTATGTATGTAAAGGTTTTTCCCTTCATGTTACCTGGAAAGGAAAAGAAAGGAAAGAAGGGAAGGAAAGGATAGGAAAGAAGTGAAGGGAAGGAAAGGAAAGGAAAGGGAAAAAAGGAAAGGAAAGAAGGAACAGAAACGAAAGGAAAAGAAAGGAAAGGAAAGAAGGAAAGGAAAAGAAAGGAAAGAAGAAAAGGAAATGAAAGAAGGAAAGGAAAGGAAGAGAAAGAAAAAAGAACAGAAAGGAAAGGAAAGAAGGAAGGGAAAGGAAAGAAGGAAAGGAAAAGAAAGGAAGAAGAGGGGAGGGGAGGTGGAGGGCTAGTGATGGTCCAGCAATATAGGATCAGGAATTGTGAGGCTCAATAAGGTGTGCCAGTACTTACAGAATTGCTATTAGAAGACTTTCTTGTGCTCACCAAGAATCAGTTGAGATTCTTTGTTGCCCTGATCAAGTCACAAGCATGAATGGAGCTCAAGCAGATCTCTTAGATCAGACCTTTTGAGGCTTTGAACTTTAGTAAGAGGATCCCAAAGGTGCTTTTTCAAGAGGCAACTGGACTTTCTGGTTTTTCTCTGAAGACATTTTGCTTCTCATCCAAGAAGCTTCTTCAGCTCTGACTGGATAGTGGGGCCTTTGAGATAACCATGACCTGAATGACTGAGAATCTCCATAGACATTTAGTAAGAGAAAGGTCAAGTTTCTCTTATCAAAACCTAAACCTACTCCTGGGGGTATCTGAACATACTGTGCATGTAGGGTTTTTTTTGGTGACTATATGGACATGATTTGCCATTCATATCTTCTAGTATTATTAATTTATTGATAGGTGGATTGGTTGGTTTACTTTCCAGTCTAGCCTATAGTCAGGGGATTTCCTGGTGGTCACCCATCCAAACATCTCTAAGCAGATTGCATTAAGTTTTTTGAAAACCAGCTAAAATTGGATAAGTGCTGCCACCTAGCCAATATTTAGCTGAACTTCCTTCCTTTGCAAAAATACATGCATGCAGATAATCGACTTACGACAGTTCATTTAGTGACAGTTTGAAGTTACAACAGCACTGAAAAAAGTTTTCACCCCCCCATGGTCAGGTGATCAAAATTGAGACATTGATTCATATTTATGACAGTAGCAGTATCCCAGGGTCAAGTGATCACTTTTTCTGACCTTATGGCAAGCAAAGTCAACGGGGAAGCCAGATTCACTTAACAACTGTGTTACTCATTTAATAACAGCTGTGATTCACTTAACCACTATAGCAAGAAAGGTCATAAAATACGGCTAAGGTCACTTAACACCTGTCTCGGTTAGCAACAGTAATTTGGGGTTCAATTGTAGCTGTAAGTTGAGGACTACCTCTAAAGCAGTGTTTCTCAACCTTGGCAACTTGAAGATGTCCGGATTTCAACTCCCAGAATTCCCCAGCCAGCGAATGCTGGCTGGGGAATTCTGGGAGTTGAAGTCCGACATCTTCAAGTTGCCAAGGTTGAGAAACACTGCTCTAAAGGTTTTGTTGACACGTTTCTACTCTATTATATTTCTGATATAGATAGTCCTCGCTTAGCCACTGTTTGAAATTATATTGGATCCTATCCTGAAAAAAATGTAGTTTCGACCCAATTTGGAAGTTCCAATGGCCGCCCTCACTTCACAGTCACATGACTGCATTTTGGCCACTCAGCCATTTGCAATGTCCCATAGTCACGTGATCCCACTTTATGACCCTCCCCCCCGCGAAACTGGCATTTACTTCTAGGTTCTAGGGAAAAAAACCGCCCATAGTGAACAATTGATTCACTCAATGTCCGTGGTGTTCGCTTTACGACTGCTGCATTTACTTAATAATCAATGCAATGAAAATCATAAAATTGAGCCTGGTTGGAAAGTGGCCCACTTTAGACTGTGACAACTTAATGACTGTAATTGTCAAGCTCATTGCAAATGTAAGTCAAGAAACTGTCTATAGCAGAGGTGGGCTGCTACCAGTTTGCATCGGTTCAGGTGAACCGGTAGTGGAAATTGTGACTGAGTTGCTGAATCGGTAGGGACAGCAGGCTTGCCACGCCCCTGAACCGGTTCCCCAGTCACCATGGCATGTTTTTTTTTTACATTTTAATGTTCTGCACATACGCAAACCTATTTACACCTAACTGCGCATGCGCACGCACCGAACTGGCAGTAACTCTAGCAGAAACCCACCTCTTGTCTGTAGACATCTCAGTAATTAATCATGAAGTGTTGGTTTCAAGTGGGATACATAACAATCAAACAATTATAGAATGGAGAAACAAAATCCAGATACTGTATTTATTGACAGCTAGAATTAGCTTTTTCTCCATTTTAAATGCTTACTGACATTTAAATGAGCGAGTTGTCTTAGATTTGCCAAGAATATGATAATAGAGGGAGATTAACTTTTTTCTGTGCAGGCTTCCTTTTTAAGTGGAAGAGACAGTCTTAAATTATTTCCTCTTGGATAGGAATTGATGTCAGTTTCACTTTTTCAGTCAAAGTAAAAGGTTTTGTTTTAAAAGCTTTGGAGTATCATCTGGACTTTCTTCCAAAAAGTTTCTGGAACATCCGGAACATCATTTGGTGGAAATGCAAGGTATGCAAATTTTTCAAAAGAAGTAAATGGCACAGGAGATCTCTTCCTCCAAAGAATAACAGAATAACAGAGTTGGAAGGGACCTTGGAGATCTTCTAGTCCAACCCCCTATACCATTTCAGGCAAATGTTTGTCCAATCTTTCCATAAAAACCTCCAGTGTTGGAGCATTCACACTTTCTGGAGGCAAGTTGTTCCAGTGATTTAATTGTTCTAACTGTCAGGAAATTTCTCCTTAGATCTAAGTCGGTTCTCTCCTTGAACAGTTTCCATCCATTGTTTCTTTTCCTACCCTCAGGTACTTTGGAGAATAGATCAACCCACTCTTCCTTGTGGAAGCCCTTCAAATATTGGAATAGGAATACAACAGTGGTGGGAGTCAAATAATTTAACAACCGGTTCTCTGCCCTAATGAGGAGCTGAGTAGGTGTGGCTCAGTAGTCATATGACTGGGTGGGCGTGGCCAATTCAACATCACTCACATTGATGGGCGCTTCACCTTAGCTGTGACAATGTAATAAGGGTTAACCAGAGAGGCAGTTTCTGTAAGCAGGGCAATCAAGATGAGGCTAGAAACAACACCAGAATGGTTCCTTCCTGCCTTCCTTATAGGATTATCCTTGTAAAGTGGAAAAAAACAAAATGAGATTTCTTCTAACAAAAGGTTCTCCGAACTGCTTAGAAAGTTACCAACCGGTTCTCCCGAATAGGTGCGAAGTGGCTGAATCCCACCACTGGAATACATACACAAAACAAGGAAAACGTATTTTCATTAGGAAGCAATTGTGTATATACAGGTAGTCCTCGACCCTAAACTTTCTGTTGCTAAGGGAGACATTTGTTAAGTGAGTTTTGCCCCATTTTATGACCTTCCTTGCCGCAGTTTCGAAGTGAATCTCTGCAGTTTTTAAGTTAGTCACACGGTTGTTAAATGAATCTGACTTCCAAAAAACGGTGATCACATGACCGGGCGACATTGTAACCATCATAAATGCATGCCAGTTCCCAGCATTTTGATCATGTGACCTTGGGGGTGCTGCAATGGTTATAAGTATGAAAAATGGTCACAAGTCCCTTTTTTCATTGGTGTTATAACTTCGAACAGTCACTAAATGCATAGTTGTAAGTTGGGACTTGTACTGAACAAAAGAGCCCATGAAGATACTGATAAAAAGAGTCAGCCTGCGGATCCTATACATTTTACTCCACTTTCACTAACCCAGAAATAGTGCCTACTGACCTCAGAAGAGGAAGAATTGCAGACGCAAATATATACAGCTTTTTATAAGCACCAATTCACTTTTAGAGTTAAAAGAAAAATGAAAAAGCCCTGGTGCCAAAATGAAGTGACAATGCAAATATTTCTGTTCTGCTTGAAAGCAATATCCAGTCAATTCATTCTGTCTCTGAAGGGCATTAAGCAATTGAAGGCATGACCTGGTAAACGGTAACAGATATGAAGAATCATATCATTACATTACAAGGAGTTTACAGCTTAACGGTTCCTTCCAAATATTTGTATGAGGTTTCTTTTGCACGTCTTTTCTGCTTTTTTGGCTTTCTTTTAGGTTTTGGTGAAAAGCTCAGATTTCAGAATTAGGAGGTTAAACTTGCCAGCTACTACTGCATTCTATGTTGGAATGGGACACACACACACACACACACACACACACACACACACACACACACGAGTCCTCAACTTACGGCAACAATTGATGATTGAGGTGATTCACACCTTGGTCAGTGTCTCTTGGTACTTCTACTATTGGACAGAAGACATCAAAGCATAGCCAGCCGAACAAATAAGTTTAAAAATAGTTTCTATCCTTGGGCTGTCAAACTCTTAAACACAACCACAATCACACCACACACACACGGAAACATATGACTAGTTTTTCTTTTTCTCCCCCCCCCTCCTAATTACTTGCATGGGGATTATTCTTTATACTTTATACTATACTATGGTGTTTGTATTTTTTGTCGTGGATTACACCAGTGAGGCTAAAACCAATTTTCCAGTACTATTGCTTATCTATCCCAAATTATTCTTAAAATTAATACAATACAATACAATAGCAAAGTTGGAAGGGACCTTGGAGGTCTTCCAACACCCTGCCTAGGCGGGAAACCCTATACCGTTTCAGATAAATGGCTATCCAACATCTCCTTAAAGACTTCCAGTGTTGGGGCATTCACAACTTCTGGAAGCAAGCTGTTCCACTGATTAAGGACCCAGATTGTTGGGGGCAATATGCTGACTCTCTGTAAACCGCTTAGAGAGGCCTGAAAGGCCTATGAAGCGGTATATAAGTCTACTGCTATTGCTATTGCTATTGCTAATTGTTCTAACTGTCAGGAAATTTCTCCTCAGTTCTAAGTTGCTTCTCTCCTTGATTAGTTTCCACCCATTGCTTCTTCTTCTACCCTCAGGTGCCTTGGAAAATAGTTTGACTCCCTCTTCTTTGTGGCAACCCCTGAGATATTGGAACACTGCTATCATGTCTCCCCTAGTCCTTCTTTCTATTAAACTAGACATCCCCAGTTCCCGCAACCGTTCTTCATATGTTTTAGTCTCCAGTCCCCTAATCATCTTTGTTTCTCTTCTCTGCACTCTTTCCAGAGTCTCCATGTCTTCTCTACATTGTGGCGACCAGAACTGAATGCAGTATTCCAAGTGTGGCCTTACCAAGGCATTATAAAGTGGTATTAACACTTCACGTGATCTTGATTCTATCCCTCTGTTTATGCAGCCTAGAACTGTGTTGGTTTTTTTGGCAGCTGCTGCACACTGCTGGCTCATATTTAAATATGCATGATGTACAATGACAATAAAGGCTATACTATAGTAATTGACATTTATGTTGTTAAGTGAGACATTTGATAAGTCAGTTTTGCCCCATTTTATGACTTTTCTTGCCTCAGTTGTAAAGTGAATCACTGCAGTTGTTAACTTAGTCCCCTGGTTGTTAAATGAATCTTGCTTCCCTACTGACTTTGCTTGTCAGAAGGTTGCAAATGTTGATCATGTGACCTTGGGACACAGCAATGGTCATAAATAAATATGAACCAGTTGCCAAGCCTCTGGATTTTGATCACAGGATCCCAAGGCTGCTGCAAAGGTCATAACTGTGAAAAACAGTCATACGCCACTAGTTTCCGTGCCGTTGTAACTTTGAACAGTTGCTAAATGAAGTGTTGTAAATCGAGGAAATGCCCTTCCTTATGCAGAGAATATAAAATGAGTTGAATGTGCAAATCACAGCTGCAGAAAGTTACGTATGTACTTGTATGTCAAGCCAGGCAAAAGATGCCATAGCTGTAATGAAGAAGCTACTGATTTATTCCTCACTCTGGTCACACAAGGAAAGAGTCCTGAAAAGCAAACACCTGGAGACATCCCTAAGGCTGCCGATAGGACTCTGTGTTATTCACTACACACTTTTCCCCCCTGCTGTCTTTGACTCCAACTATATGTAATTCAAGGGACGTGGTGGCTCAATGGCTAAGACACTGAGGAGGCACGTCTGCTTGTCCCTTGGGGCAAAATTGCTGGGGTACAATGATTCCTCTGTAAAACACCCAAAACAGGTGGGTGGGGAACAGAGGTGGAGAACTGGGTGTCTATTGACATTGGAGAAATAGCGGCAGAGATTCAGCTGAATCTGAACACTTGCTGTCAATTGGCTGTGGCTGGAGGGCAGGGGTCAAGGGAGCACAAACATGTAGCAGAAGGAAAAGTCCTAGACTCTTTCCATGTGCACGAAATGACAGAATGAAACTTGAAGCAAAAGCATTTTTGACTGCCCAAAGTTGCAGAGGAACATGGAGAGCCAAGAATGCCCGAATGCTTGTGACTCCATTAAAAGCACAATAAATTCAATTTGTTTTGGAAAAGAATATCCTTAGGTATCTAAAATGCAGATGTCCTTCTTCTCCATCTTGAAAAAAAGCATGTTGTTTAACCTTCTTAGTGAGAAAATATTGTAGTTATTTAATATTGTAAGCCACCCAGAAATGCTGTGTGGCAAGATGGGCAGCTAATACATTTTAAAATCAATAAAATCAATAGCAGAATGTAATGCCAGCTACTTGCAATATGGCAGTTCAAATCTCAGCAGGCTCAAGGTTGACTTAGCCTTCCATCCTTCCGAGGTGGGTAAAATGAGGACTCAAATTGTTGTGGGTAGTAGGCTGACTCTGTAAACTGCTAAGAGAGGGCTGTAAAGCACTGTAAAGCAATATATGTCTAAGTGCTATTCAGTGGTGGGATTCAATTTTTTTTTACTACCGATTCTGTGGACATGGTGTGGCTTGGTGGGTGTGGCAGGGAAAGGATACTGCAAAATCTCCATTTCCACCCCACTCCAGGGCAAGGATACTGTAAAATCCCCAGTCCCTTCCTCCCCGCCACTAACCTGCGTTCCAGGTCCATTCTCCAGTGCAGGGCAACAGAAGAAGACCCAGCCGATCAGCTGGGACTCATGAAGCAGCAAATAAATGGGGATGGAGCCAGCCAGAGGTGGTATTTGCTGGTTCTCCGAACTACTCAAAATTTCTGCTAGAACTGGCTGAATACCACCTCTGGCACTATTGCTAGATATATGAATCAATTCACCAAATTGTTTCCTTTATAGTGTAGAATAGAGGCAAAAATCACCTGAGGTCCCATTTTCCATCTCTATTGGTTTTACATAAAAGTGTTAAGAACAGAATAATCAAAGGTGATTCCCATTGGAAATATCCATGTTAATTGTCCACAGTATTTCTTCTATTGGCTCTGGAAAATCCTGTGTCTTTTGGTATATATAGCTAGAGATATATTGATAATATGAATTTCCTGTTCATCATGTGTGTGTCTGCTTTTGCTTGCCAATTTTCCAGTTAACTGCTTTTTATGTCTGCTGATGTTTAGTAAATAAACAAGTATCAAGTTACATTTTTTGCTAGCTGAATTGAATGAGCTATAGTTGCTCTGATCTGGATATATGGGAATGTGCTGGATATCAACGAAACTGGAAACCACCCACAGTTATCAAGATAAATTAATCAAAATGATATGATTCTACTCAGCTCATCTAATTATTTTCTAAGTTCTCAACCACAGCCTATCTTATTAAGAGTTATGCTTAAGACAAACTCCATTTCCTGGTTGTGACTGATATTACTTTCATTTACTTATGCTCTTAATTAATTCAAGTTGCAGTCAGATCACACAGGGTTGGCCTCCTCCGGGTTCCGTCTGCCAGCCAATGCCATCTGGCTACTACCCGGGGAAGGGCCTTCTCTGTAGCAGCTCCGGCCCTTTGGAATGAACTCCCCGCGGAGATCCAGACCCTCACCTCTCTCCAGGCCTTCCGGAAAGCCGTCAAAACCTGGCTGTGCCGGCAGGCCTGGGGTTGATGAGTTCCCCTCCCCTCTCGACTGGTATGGCTGTGTGATTTTTCGTGTATTTTAATTATGTGTACTGTTGTTTATGTTCCCTTCCCCTTTGAGTTGTTCGCCGCCCTGAGTCCCCCCTGGAGAAGGGCGGCATACAAATAAACTAAAAAACTAAAACTAAAACTAAACTAAACTAATTTTTGTTTTCTGGGAGCTAATTTACTCCCAACTAATTTTATTTGTTCATTTCCCTCCAAAGACAGTCATTTTAACATTTTGATTATTATGTACTTCTGGGTGTCTATCTGTCAAATAAACAATTTGTTCTGTTTCCCAGAAAAATCTTGGGTGACAAAGAACAGTGTTTCTATTTCTATTTCTTTAATTGTGAGCCGCCCTGAGTCCCCTCAGGGAAAAGGGCGGCATACAAATAAAGGCAAAAGTAAAAAGTAAAGTAAACTCAAAAGTTCCCTTCTCATGTGTACATTACAACATAGTCAGAGTTGAGTTGTGGCTAATAAATCTTTTGCAGTAGCCTCAACTGCTGGATAATGTAAAGGAAGAAGTGATTTGAGCAACCACATCTGGATAAGCTCATGAATTAGTCTATCAATGTTCAAGGGAAGTCAGGAACATTCTTGGTAGAAGATGTTATGAGTTGTGCTCAGTTCTGAGTTATTGGGTCTAAAGATCTACCTGCGCCACAAGTTTAGAAAGTGTCCAGGATTGTCTTCATTGATATGATATGTTTTGGTTAGCATTTTCTCTACTTCCATAACATTAATTTAAATACATATATTTCAATAAATGAAATAGGAAAATAAACCATGAAATGATCTGTCTTAGCATTTGCTTCTTACATAGTCACCACCCTTCACTGCCATTTTGCCAATGATGGATAAGCTTTTTAAACGTATCATCAAGGAGCTCCATATTTTATTCCTTCAACCAGTCCTGCCAATTCATTTCTTCAAGTGGTTCAGTGGGATGCTCACTGAGATATTCTTTCAATTATGGTAATACCTGGAAGTCACATGGTGCCAAATCTCGACTTTATGGTGAACAGGGTAAGGAGGTAAGATCCAAATTCTCAATTGCCTCTTGGCTAGCATGACATACAATGCCTTGTTTGCCATTTTACAACAAAGTTTCCTTCTTGAACTTATGAACTCCATTGACTAGTTGTTTCAAAATTGTGTGTAGTCCTCTGAGTTGATAGTGGTGCCACATTCAAGTAAACCCATGTGAATAACATCAACTGCATTGCCCCAAACTGTTGTCATGAGTTTTCCAGCTCAAGTCTAGCTTTGGAATTTGTTTTCCATGGGTGAAGCTTTTTGATGTTATTCTATGAACTGCTTCATTTCTAAACCATAATAATGAGTCCTGTGTTTTATTGGCCGATGTGATGCTATGAAAAAGCTCCTCACTTTCATTCATGTAGCAGGATAAAATCAATAGCAAATTTTAGCTTTTGAAGCTTTCATCCCTGTTACCAGCATGAAATACATTTTGCAAAAGCTTCCAGTATTGAAGAATGTCAATAATGTGATTCATCCCCTTTGCCCATTGTTCTTAATTGGTTCATCATCCTTTTTTTATATGAAACCTTACTATCACAGATCACAGACCCTTGGTTTCTGATCACACAAATCACCTCTTCCCAGTTCACCATTTTTATATTTTGCAGAGTGTTGCACAATATCCATATGAAGACTGTCCACAACCCCATCTTCATTATCACCATCACCTCCTCCTTCTTCTTCTTCTTCTTCTTCTTCTTCTTCTTCTTCTTCTTCTTCTTCTTCTTCTTCTTCTTCTTCTTCTTCTTCTTCCTCTTCCTCTTCCTCTTCCTCTTCTTTTTCTTCTTCTTCTTCTTCTCTTCCTTCCTTTCTTCCTCTTCCTTCATCTCCTTCTTCTTCATCATCATCGATTTGCATTTGATGTGAATTTCAGTTGGATGGATGCTGTCAGTTTCTTAATTTCACCAATTCTGGCAGACTGACATGAAGGATTCCAGGAACATTACTTTATGTTCTGTTAATGTACCTATTGTTCTGTTAATAACCTATTATATTAATATAACTAACAGAATCTTGAAAGCCTATCCAAAACCTTCACTGCCCCTTTTAAACATAACACAATCAAAGCATGGCGATTTTGGAACTTTCTCTGCACTTGTAATTCCTGCAGAAAAGCTTCAATGAATAAATAATGCCTTTTGCATCCCTACTTCCTGTCTGTGGATTCTAAACTAGTGAGATTCATCAAGTATCTGCCAGGCATAACCCAGGACACGTGGGCTGCATTTGAATGATGAGAGAGATAAGTAAAGCTATAACCTAAAGACGTCGAAACAGCTACCTTGCTGAATTTAAACATATGCGCTGGCTTTGGCAACCTCCTACAATGGCGTGAGGTGATATGGTAGCTTTAACTTTTGGTTGGAAAAATTAGTAGCATTCAGAAAGCTTTCAGCAGTACAGTGAATGAGAAAATTGGACATCTGGCCTTTACTTGGTAAAAAAAAGTACAGGTGGCAGTTATTTGAAAGAAAGTGCCAATCAAATTGATGGGTCTCTCAAGTCACTCCTGGAATGGAGAGAATGAGCAGGAGAAAAGAGGTGGTTTCTCAAACACAAACAAATTAAGGTTGGCAGCCAATGTGCCGAATGTAGAAAATTGTGCTATTGTCTACTGTAATTTACTAAAAAATGTTTTCTGGAAATTATAGCTATTATTGCAATAGCCTTTCTTTCAGTGGATATAAAAGAGTATTTAGTTTATACCTAGGGACATGCTGAGCTGCCTGCACTGAATAATTTGAGTTGCAAATTATTGCAAGCTGGATAGTTTTCTTTCCTCTGTGTGTGTGTGTGTGTTTGTGTGTGTGTGTGTGTGTGTGTGTGCGCGCGCGCGCGCATATGTGTAGATGGATATAAAAAAGGAAAATAAGAAGTTTAAATTAAAACAAATGTGTTCTCTGCTGTTAGGAAACTGAAAGATTCCTTAGTATCAGTCACCATTTTAGCTATTCTGAATTCCTTGGAAGGTTTAGAACTCATATGTAAGTAAAGTAAAGGTTCCCCTCGCACATGTGTTCTAGTTGTTCCTGACTCTCGTGCTCATCTCCGTTTCAAAGCCAAAGAGCCAGGGCTGTCCGAAGACATCTCCATGGTCATGTAGCCGGCATGAGTAAACAGCATATGGAATGCTGTTACCTTCCCACCGAAGGTGGTTCCTATTTTTCTACTTGCATTTTTACATGCTTTTGAATGGCTAGGTTGGCAGAAGCTGGGACAAGTAACAGGAGCTCACTACATTATGCGGTGCTAGGAATTCGAACCGCCAAACTGCTGACCTTTCTGCTTGACAAGCTCAGAGTCTTAGCCACTGAGCCACTGCACCCCTCAGAACTAATATGTAGTGAATGTATAATATAAAACTGAAGGTATGTTTATTAAAGCAATGGAGGGCATCTGACCCCTTAATTGTACAAAGCACATTAGTGATACACCATTCCTCAAAGACTGAAAGCGGCCACCTCTTTCGGAAAGCTCATGAAGCTGCATCCAGGACAATCCCCATTCATCTATGCCTGAGCATACAGGTGAAAAACCCCATTGGATGGCCTCTAAAACAAGGCAAGACTCACTTAACAAATGTCTCGTTTAGCAACAGAAATTTTGGGCTCAATTTGTTGTTGTAAGTCGAGAGCTAAGTGTATGAATTTGGTCCAGCTTTGCATTCCTTTCTCAAGATCATCCAATGGCAGCTACGTGTTACCACCCACACATACATTTCCTGGATTTGAAAGGCCTGCCAAGATGTGATCCATTGGCGATCCGTTTCCTGCTGCCCTGCTTCCCATCTTGAGAGTCTCCCCTCCCCTTGCCTGTGTTGAGAACATCACACGGAGAGGCACTTTCACGCCCACTGCTCTCAAAATTGCCCTTGAATATTCAGTTTGTACAAATGGAGTGTTTCAAAGGAGAAAAGCAGTAGCAGGTGTGCTGGATAAATCAACTCAGTCATGAGATCCTGGGGAGGGGAAGTGGGACAAGGCACCAATGTCAGTCATCCTGGTTGATGGTTGCTAATGAGCATTTTGGTTGACAGCAGTAATGCTTAAAAGTCCCACCCCTTGACACAAGGAAATGAGATCTGCCATCCAGACCTGTCAGCTCCCCCTCCCCCCACCATTTGTCATTCTTAAAGGCCAGCTCTCAGCAATCATTGACCCTGGGGGAGTAGACAGATTGTGTAGACAACTTCATTCCACTTGCATCTCCCTGATTTTGGAAGGAATAGAGTTTTCTTTTCTTTTTTTCCTGGGCTGGAGGGAGGTATATTCAGTTTTGCAGAATGCTCATATTATGACTTTGGTTTATAATAACTAATATATTAAATTGATATGCTACCTGACGCCCAGTGAATCTGGCTGGTTTACAATTGTCAAAACATTTTTTTTAAAACAAAGAACAATAGAGAAAAATGTGCAAACAGCACAAAACAAAAGGACCAGGAGGCCAGAGGGGAGTAAAGAGAAAGAAAGGGCCATCGGCTGCTTGATAGCACTCTCTCAGTGACACTCTAAAGCAGTTGAGAAGCACTGAAAGAATAGAACTGTATATTGAACACATGTTGCAGACCAACGCTTTGGTCCCATGTGTACCAGAACATTTCTTGAGGGTCAAATCTGAAGCATCTCTCAGTTCCATCATAGCACAAATCAATTTTCTCCCAGGTTGCTTGTAATCCATGTAAATCTTTATCGTAATCTGCATTTGGCAGACTACTGACCAATGTATGGGACTGCCATGGAATAAGACTTGCTACAAAGCTCAAAGTCTACCGAGCAGTAGTGCTAACTACCTTGATGAATGCCAGTGAGACTTGGATTGAATACAGGAGGCATGCTAGGCAATTGAACCACTTCCACATGACCTGCCTCTGTAGAATTCTGAGGATCTGGTGGCAGGACAAGGTGCCAGACACAGAAGTCCTCTCCAGAGCAGGCCTGGCATCAGTTCACACCCTGCTGATGAAAGCCCAGACTCTGGGCAGGCCATGTTGCAAGGATGCCAGACCATCACATCCCCAAACAGTTCCTCAATGGTGAGTTGTCTCAAGGAAAGCGATCGCACGGGGGACAAAGGAAGCGATACAAAGATACATTGAAAGCCTCCTTCAAGTCTCTGGATATTGTCATCACCTCCTGGAAACCCTGGCACAAGATGATCAACATGGCACACGATGATCCACTGAGGCTGCCAAACATCTGAGGACAGAAGAACAACCATAACACAAGTAAAGTGAGCATTCTGCAAAGCCAGAGCTGCAAATGCTGCAACAATGGTGCCCACACCCACACGTCTGCCTGACATGTGGCAGAATATTTTATGCCCGTATAGCAGTAATGGGATTCACTTAACTTCCCTACAAATGTGAGTGCAGGTGCCACGATTGTGCATGAGCACCACCTTCTGCGCAGTGCTCGCGCATGACATCTGGGCATGTGGGCAGAGCCTCCGTCAGCCACTTCTACTGGTTTACGCGAAACAGAGAGACTTGGCTGAATACCACCTCTGCCATATAGGCCTTACCTGCGGACACATCGTGGCTGTTAGATGTCAAGTTCCTCTTCGAACACATCATCATCCGTCTGATAAAATCACAAGATTTGTTTTTCTTGGATGTACATCCGAACTAGACTGTGTTGTTTCTCTGTGTCATAGAATATATGTGGGTACATATTTGTTTGTTTGTTTATTTTTACTTATTTATTTATATATTGTCATGTTTATGTAGTGTATATTGGAGCTGGTAACCCTTTGAGAGCTGTATGCAACAAAATTTCATTTTAAGGTATGCCGATTAGTGTAAATTTAAAGTGCCAATAAAATTATTCTAAGTCTATCATACAGCTCTGCATTATAAAAATCAAAAGCTGTCTTCTCTAAGTAACAATGCATTTTATTTTATTTTATTTTATTTTACTTGTTTCTCACATTTCTCTACCGCCTATTATCATGACATCACACCAGATTGTTTGTTTCGGACTGCTTTATCAGAATTCTCTTTTATGTAAAGCTTCTGTTTTAAAAGTTCTGGGTTCTCGGAGCAAGACTGAAGAATGAAAGCTGTGGTTAATTGGCGAGGGGTGGGGGGTGGGGGAATCCAGAAGGATCAAGTCCGGAGTGTAATTCCACAATTCCAGATAGGGGAAAGTGGCGTAAAAGATGATTTAGATTTAGGTGGGGAACATTCCCTATATTAACTGATGCATTTTCCTGCAAGGCCACAGAAATCAATGAAAGCAGAACAAAACCGCAGCAAGAAGTTGGTAGCTTGTTCTTCCCTCCATTATGTGATCCCTCTGAATGGTTGTAACAGGAAGAAGCTGTTGGGGAAAAAAAAAACTTCTGTCAGAATGAGAAGGGGATAATGTTCTCCTGGATGATGATGACAATTACTGTAGTTCTACTTATTTCCAGACTCCAAATATGGGTGTATAAATACCTATCATTTGCTGACTCAGGCTTGCATATGCTGTACTGGCAGGCCCACCTATTAAATCTTTTAAAATGACATTGCAATCCTTGTTTAAATGTGTGTCTGTGTGTGCTTAAATATTACCTGTATGGATATGTGCACTCAACGCAGCCAGTTTGTGGCTAATCATTTTTGCTGTCAGTATCTATTGATGTATTTCTCTAGGACTTAGTTTACATTTGGCTGTTGGAAGAAATGTCCATCTGGGTTCAGTTCCAAGTGTGGAGAAAGACACTGGAAACATGGAGACTGTTTGGAAAGATGGTTTTTATTGGTGGACAGGATCACTTGGCTTGAGATCCTGGGCAAAAAGGGAAAAGACGCTGAGAATGCCTGGGTTTTACTCTGAGCTTTTGAATTTCAGCTTTTATCCTGATTGGTTGTCAGACTCCCATGAGGTCATGCAGGGGTAACTTTGTAGTGATGTGTTTGAGTCCCAAGCTCGGTTGAGCCTTGCTGGGTGTTGATGTAATAAAAGCAATAGCAATAGCAATAGCAATAGCAGTAGACTTATATACCGCTTCATAGGCCTTTCAGGCCTCTCTAAGCGGTTTACAGAGAGTCAGCATATTGCCCCCAACAATCTGGGTCCTCATTTTACCCACCTCGGAAGGATGGAAGGCTGAGTCAACCCTGAGCCGGTGAGATTTGAACCGCTGACCTGCTGACCTGCTGATCTAGCAGTAGCCTGCAGTGCTGCATTTAACCACTGCGCCACCTTGGCTCTTTGGGCAATTCCTACTATGGCCCTGCCTGACGGAGGTAGATATTTGTTATGCAGAATAGACTGACCCAGGCCTTAATGGCCCATTGTCAAAGTTGGGGGGGGGGAGTTTTGGCCTCCCTTTTAGGGGAAACATTTTGTCCTTTTAATATTTCCTAAAATATTTTATTTTTCTAGGAGAGGGGCAGCTTGTACACTTTTGAGAGATGAAATTTCTCCCCCCACCAAATAATATGCTATGATTAAATGGACAAATTTAAATTTCTCTCCCAAGCTTTTTATGAAGTGCTTTTGGTTATTTCTTTCACATACTTGATCTTTACTTTGAAAAGAACATCTAAAGCTGCATGTTCTCTTCATGTTTTAAAGCCAATAATCTCTCTGCCTCCTGTTTAAAAGTTTGGGGGTGAAGGCAATACAAGTCTAATTGCTGCAGGACGATTTTCGGTATAATCTGCATGCAGTCAGAAAGCTTTTCTGGTTGAATAACCATCTGAGGAATACTTTTGCATGGCCAGAATAAGGCTGTTCCTGAAAATTTGCGCTGTCTTTTATCCACGTACCTTGATTCAGGTTCCGGTATACCCATATGGAAATTAAAAAAAAGAAACACGTGGAAATAAAAGTGTTCTGGTTTATAAAATTTCTTTATCTCCCTCACTATACTTCCGGCATTGTTAATTAGAATTAACATTCTAAATAATATGAAGTACATAGTCAGGACTAACCGCCCAATTCCCTCCCCATCGTTTAAATTTTCCTTACCCCCGCCCAGCCACCCACGCATTCTACCCCTCTCTCTTCCACCAGCCAGTTCATTTGACCTTCCAGTCAACAAGCTCAGCGTATTAAGCACTGGGCAAACCACACACTGATTCTTTTCAATGATATTTCCCCCCCTCATCATCCATTTCCAAACATCTTTCTCAGCTGCCTTTTCCTGCCCAGGAAAGCTTTATTGAAACAACATATCTACTTTATTTGATCTTGCAGACATTATACCAAAGACACTGCTACATTATATAGAAGTCTGCTAATTATGTTTGCAAGCTCAGAAGTTAAAAACAAGGTTTAAGAATTCATTTTATAAGGCTGAGTTATCAAAGCCTGTGAACAAAGCTTTGTCGGGTGGGGGGAGGGGAGACATATAAATGTCGCTGAAGTGCTCATACAAGAAAAAGGCTCATGAGATTTCATGAAAGATGGAAAAAGTTTTCCCTCTGAGAGTGTTTTAGTTTATTAATGGGCTAACCTAATATTGTAATTTCTTGCAAGTTGGTTTTAAATTATATAAATTTGTAAAATTAAATCTTATTTTTTTGTCTGCCACAGGGAAATAAAAACTGTTTGAAGAAAAAATGCCTGGAAGAAAATGGATCACGATGCAAAGCAAATGAAGAATTGTTCAATTCTTCTTTACTGTGGGCATTTCTGTGTTTTGGGTCGAGCAATTCTGTGACAATTAAACTCACATTCAAATATTTCCTGTCTTTTGATGAGATATAAATTCCCCTACTAGGCTTTCCTCTATTTGATTCCTTATGTGCTTCCACAAGACATCAATTGGAAGTGAAATAAAAAGGCATTCAGGTGGAAATAACTTGTACACATCTAAGAGGGGGTTGGAACTGATATAAAACATCATACTTGGTGGAATGGCATAATGTAACATCTCCATCTATCTGCTCTAAGAGCTGAAGGGAAAGTGGACTATATAAACCGAACACATTCAACCCGCAGCCCGTGAGCCACACAAGGTCCTTAATAGTGTCTGGTACAATACATCAGGAAGCAACGTGGCTCAGTTGACTATAACTTTACTATATATAGTAATGCTTTCTGCAAGAATCTAAACTACTAATAGTCATCTTATCTAATGGTGGTAGATAAGAGTCAATGGAATTCAAGGTGGACTGGACTTAGATCTCTTGTGGGCACGAAGGGACTTGAGACTGATGACATGCTTGACTCCTCCTTCAGGCTAGTCATCTCCTACAGGATGTGAGGGCAATCTGCCTGTGGCAACTCTCACCCCATTGATCACCAGGGTTGGCTGATCTGGCTGGCTAGAATCTAACCCCAAGCAAGTGCTCTTAGATGAGAAGATTCTTGTGCTTAAGTATAATTAGCAATAAATCAGTTTAATTGGACTTTCATGTGTGCACCTGGTCTTTCGTGCCTGACGTTCCTTAATATGGAAGCACCCCACTTGGTCAGCTGGCTGCAATAAAGGGCTACTGAGTACCCATGCCGTGGCTATGGCAATCACTGAAATGCTCTTCTCTGAGTTATTGTTCAGTTAATCAGAATTGCTGTGAGTGACAAGTAAGACATGACATCTACAAAGCTACCGAAAGTATTCCTAAGTGATAAAGACGCAATCTTTTCACAAACACAGCAGAGGCCACAGCTAAGCATCACTTCTATAAACATTTCTACAGCTTCTCCATAAGTGAAAAATACATTTAAAAAAAACCCCATCAACAATACTTAAACCTCCACTCCAACGAGAAACAGGGTTTTGCAGGATCAAGGATTTGCAACCCATGGAGTTGGTCCCAGGTTCTTGGAAAAGCAAAGCCTGTAGCTATGCATCCAGGTGTTGGTAGTGTGGGAAGCCCAGCCCACCCTCCTAGAAGAATGAAATATTTTGAGAAATATTTTTAAAAAGGCAGGATAAAATATTTCCTCTAAAAGAGAAATAAAAAAATCTTAAGGGAAACAGAAGCTCAGAGCCCCAGCTCAGTTATTTTATGCCCATTAGACCAGGCCATCCTATCTACAAAACAAAAGACCTTAAACTCCAGGATGATGGGATTAAGACATATGGCACTTCAGGACATAATAAGATTAACCCACTACCATTTAGCAGCAGAGCTCACTAAATTGCACAATCTCCTAAGGACATTGCATCACTCTCCAAGCGTCAACCAAACTTAGCTCAGACAACCTATAGAGCCAGCTATGACCCCTACAAGGAGCCAGTAGTATACATGTTCTTCCATAGGGACAGGAAGCTCAAATGCAAAGCCCAAGAGAAGGTATAAAAACTCCTCACTCTCAACTCCATGTGGTCAGCTACCAGGACCATCCATGTTGTTCTGCTTCATCATTAAACCATCTTTCCAATCAGCCTCCAGCCTCCATTTTGTCTCCAGTGCCTTTCTTCCAGCTTGGAACTGGATGTGGATATTTCTTCCAACAGTAGTAATGTTTCTGAACGGCTTCCAATGTACTTTCTTAGTTTCTTTTTTTTTTGTCCTTTGCTATTTTTTGTAGGGAATTGTGCAAAACAAAACAAAACAAAATCAAAGATTTGCTTTATTAATTTTTAAGGGGGTTATACATAGAAATTTAAGCTCTGATTCTAAATCTTCACTCCTTAAAAAGATGCTGAGTGTAACTTTGAAATATGCCTTATTTAGGTAGCAGGTAAGAACATGTTAGGTGGAAGATTCTGTGAAGAGCTTCTCTCTTTCCTCTCTCAAGGTAGGGCAATCCTGAATTTATTCCTCATTCCTGCTTTCCTTTCAGAGCTAAGTTGGTGTTTGCTAGCAGCCACTGACTACCTTCCTCAAAGGCATGTCTTGTGTTCTTCTTCAAACATTAAATATGAATAAATTAAATTAACATTAATCAGACTGAAAATAATTAAGTACAATTAACATTCTTCCTCATACATTTAGTAATGCTTGCCTTCTGTCATATTAAAAAACTGCAATTTGCCAGATGCATTTGAAAGGGTGATGGACCACCCGTGCAGTCGTAGATTTGTTCACCATGATTTAAATTATGGGATATTCTTTGTTCCATTCAATGTCTTTCATTTCCAGCCTTGGCATTGCCCTTTTAAGAAAGTCTCTAGCTCCTTGCATAATTTGTATATGGCTACAAAAGAACACAAGGTTCTCCCTTCAGCTTAATAGTTCAATACATATGTGATTTCTAGAAGAAGAGATTGGACAACCATTTGCCTGAAATGGTATAGGCTTTCCTAGCTTGAGCAGAGGGTTGGATTGGAAGACCTCCAGGTAGTGGTGGGTTTCCATTTTTTAATTACTGGTTTGATCATGTGTGTGATATGCTTCTGCGCATGCACAAAAGCTTCTGCGCATGCGCAGAAGCGTCCAGGTGCGTGGATGAGGAGAGCCTCCTGCCACCACCACTACTGGTTCGCCCGATCCAGTCTGAACTGGAAGCAACCCACCTCTGTCTCCAAGGCTCCTTCCAATGCTATTATTCTGTTATCTCTGCTCACAGGTAATTCTTGATATGACCATAATAGAGCTTGCCAATTACAGTCGTAAATTATGACAATTGTAAAAAGTTTCCCCAGTGTGGCCTACCCAATTTTCCGACCCTTTTTTGTGGTGGTCCTTAAGCAAAAACACCATGGTCATTGAGTGAAGCCATTGTTTTTCCGAAGAGCACAAGTAAATGCGGTTTTCGGTTGGGGGGTGGCGGACCTGGGAAATGTAAAATGCATTCATGTGACTGTGGGACACTGCAAATGCCTGTAAATGTTGGCTGTTGCCAAATGCCTAACATGCAGTCATGTGGCCATTGAGCAGGGACAGTTGGAACTTTGGAACTGGGTTATAAGTACCTTGAGGAGAATTGTTGTTTCTTAAGCTAAGCTACTGGCCATAAGTCGGGGCTATCTGGGTACAGAAGGGTTCATCTCCCCATTAGTACAATGGAAAGATCAAGGCCCCAGCTTTTCTGATTTGGCTTTCTTATGATGCTATTTTATTCTTTATCTCCTTCTCTCTTTCCCCCATCTCTTTGTCTCCTCCATCTCTTGTTCTTTTCCCACCAATGATTTCAGATCTCAGACCTAAATTATTTGTACTATACTATTTGATTAAGATGGGCATATAATTTATATATGTATATGTATATGTAAATGTATATGTATATGTATATGTATATGTATATGTATATGTATATGTATATGTATATGTATATGTAGTATATGTATATGTATATATACACACACACATATACACACAGACACACACACATACATACATACACAAATTTCAAATTTATTCATGATCTAAAACATGCAATTTTACAGTATGATTTACAACAATAATAAAAAGCATAAACCTATTTAGAAAGAGAATGGACTGTGAGGATAACCTTGAGGAATCAGGAAGAAAAATTATAACCAGGATAATGGTCAGATATGAGAATTCTGAGTCCGGAGTGGAAATGTAATTTGAAAAAGGATTTTGGATTTGACCCTCCGTAGTTGTTTTTAGGATAAAGGCAGGAGGAAGGGAGGCACATTCAGACTTGCAAGATTGTTACTACAACTTTATAATAAAAGTAGTTTTAGTATTCATAACTGTGGTTTCCAAAGTCTGGTCTACCTCAAAGAGCTATCTTGCACAAATCATGTACATTAGGTGGAACAAGTACAAAAATGCACAAACCTTGCCACAGTTTTTTCTTAAATTTCTTAAATTATATTTGCACACTGATGTAGGTGTGAGCTAATTCACATGTAGTCTCTCCTGTAACACATAAAATGATCTTGGTTTTGGAAATCCCTTAACACAGATTTCACAAGCTGGATCCCTTTCATATTTTTTTTAATAAAACGCACTGACAACTCTTCCACCAGCCAGATTGCTCTGAAAGGTGAGAAGATTCATCACTGTTAGCTCTTTCTAACAAACAGCCTTTCTAACATTTTCTAACTTCTTATTTCAAACTCCCTCCTCCTTTTTTTCCTTACTGTGCCCCAAAACTCTGCAGTTTTGCATATTTTTAACCCAACAACCTGTTATTCAGAACATTCATTTCTTTACCCTTCATCTATCCCCCATTCTATTAGCTGACCTACTTAAGTTTAGTTAAACTATAACCTTGAACTAGCAGTTCTCACAGGGAGGACAATCCAGCTCTTACTCTCCCCTCCTTTATATCCTGCTATTTAGCTTATTTTTTAACCTGCCCTGGCTCGACTGATTTTACTGCAGCTACTGAATTGCACAAGCTTACAGTCAGGAAAATTAGAAATGGAACAACTCATTATGGAGAGCTTTCCCCTTAAGAGGGTATGAATCAGTACATATATTACTTTATGTCTCTTAATCTTATTTTTCAGGAACCTTGGTTATCTGGAAGGCGATATTTGTGAATAAACAGGTGATAAAGTTTCTTTTTGCAATTGTACTAGTTTCTTCAAATTAAGAATAGGTCTAACACTGAATAGTGCATGACACATGAATGTAAGAAAAATGTCGTCGAGGAATCTAATTATGTCTACTTCTGTTCCATTCCATTCCATTCCATTCTGTTGCCCTGGGCCTACTAAGAGTTGCTTTTTGGTTATCAGCAACTGTCTATCGAGATTCTCAATCATCTAAGTCATGGTTGTTCCAAAAGGGCTTTTTTCAAAAGGCAACTTCCTTTTTTTTCCCTTTGAAGCCATTTCACTTCTCATCCAAGAAACTGAGAACTGAAGAAGCTTCTTAGATGAGAAGTGAAACATCTTCAAGAAAAAACAAAGGAAGTCCAGTTGCCTTTTGAAAAAGCACCTTTGGGACTATCAGCAACTGTTAGGCATAATTTGTGAACATTTCTCATATTTGATTGCATGAAATGTACATTGCCTGGTGACTGACATTTTGGGAACAGCAACAACATGATCTCCTTGAGGTATCTAGTTCTAGGTTGTCAACTGTAACTGTTATCAGTTTCATTTTTAATCATTCTCTAAATCAAAGTGTTTATTTCTCCTGCCAACCCTCAACCCCCAAAACAATAATAAAACAAACCTTGGAATGGAGTCTCTTTCTCTCTGTATATTGAGACACACTCACCCACCCCGATAATTCAATGTAAGTCAATCATAACTAGAAACAAGGATTTCATTGATAAAAAGCAGACATCAACTTTGAAATTTAGATATCCTGATTGACATCTATCAGACTGGCTACAAATAACCTTGGTGTTATTTCACTGTCCAAAAGTTATTGCTTACAAGTGGCAAATGAAAACCTATTTTCCTAATTCCTGGTAAATGAAAACTTATTTTTCCTTTTACAGTACGCAGAATCCCTTAGATGGTTGAGTCATGGGCTTGTAAGATTTTTAAAGATGGAATACTGGAACATAGAATATCAATATCTTTATAGAGCTCCCATGATTAATATAAAGGTAACAACTGTAAGGATTTTTTTTAATGGGGTATGAAGAAATGTCTTTACAAGAAATTTCACCATCTGGTAGATTATATTCAGTATCACATACCAAGAGACAATCTTCAGGCTGATCAGTCAAAGGGACAAGTTATGCTGAAATTTGAATTTTTCATATTTAAAATTCTGGTTTTGCATGTGAAATATCAAATTCAACATAAGAGAGGGGCAGAATAGGTAAAAGATCAAATGAGAATATGGATCTGTTTTTCTTTCTTTCTTTCTTTCTTTCTTTCTTTCTTTCTTTCTTTCTTTCTTTCTTTCTTTCTTTCTTTCTCTCTCTCTCTCTCTCTTTCTCTCTCTCTCTCTCTTTCTAGAATAGAATAGAATAGAATAGAATAGAATAGAATGACAGAGTTGGAAGGGACCTTTTAGGTCTTCTAGTCCAATCTTCTTTTCAGGCAAGAAATCCTGTAAGGTTTTAAGGATGAAACAGGTAAATGGCATTTAATACAGAAGCTTACAAAGATGCACTTATGTGAAGAAGGTCTTTTTATTTCCATTGGAACTGTTCAACTTGTTCTTTTTGGTGGGGCACAAATTCTCTTAACTGAGGATCTAGTCCAGTTTTGTAATGTCATGCTAGGGACATAATTTAAAGAATGAGTGGGACAAAAAGGCAGGACAATGTGGCAGGAGAAATGATTCATTTCATCCGAGATTTACATAATTTATGTTATTTTCTTCCTTTTTTCACTTTTAGAATTACAATTTTGTAGCAACCTCTGAAGGAAGCTTGATATTTAACCTTAAGGTTTTTTTTGGGGGGGGGGGACCCCAGATATTTCAGAGACACCTCAGGGTGCAATTGGTATACCCAGCTCCAAATTTGTTTGATCTCAACAATCTTTGGTCATTAAAGTCTTGAAACCCAAGTTTTGTAAAACAAAAACAAAAAAACCCCTCTAGTTCTTTAAGTTGCTGCAGTGGGAAGTCATGTGTAATGAACTTCAAGGTTTGAAAGTCACTGCTGAGAAAAAGTAAAACACTTTGGCATTGATAGGTGTAGTTCTTCATGCCATGTATCAGTTTTGGCATAGTAGGGGATTAGCTGTAACTCAATGGTAGAGCATATTTCCTTTATGGATCATTATCTTGCGGTAGTGAAGGAACTCGCACAACAGAGTGCCAGGACCTGGATATTTCCTAAAGCCTGTTAATTGTGTATAGGCATTTAAAATGCAAATTTCAATTCCCAATGAAGAATTTGAACCATATGAAGTAATATCTAGTTACCCATGTCTGAGGATTCCCCCAAAACCAGTCACGTGGTGCCTTCTGGTGTAACTATCACTTTAAAAAACCACTAGTCTTTCATTTTCTAAGTTCTGTGGCAAAATGGATAGGCCTGCATTATGTTTCTGTTCCTATAATCCCGCTTGGATTTTAAAACCTTCCCCATCGATTTTGGGTGGGGTGGGGCAGTTACATTTATGTCAGCTTCCTAGGCCTATGAGGCTTATGAGGATGGAGAGAAAATCAAATCAAATCTGTTTTTTTCAGAGAAGTTACATTGTGTGTAATTGGTTGTAAAGAGCTGTTCAACAATGGATGCATTTCTAGGGACTCATTTAGGCATTTGCCGTTTTACACTAATATACTGTAATTCTCCAAGTGTTCCGCTAAAGATTATCACCATATCGTTTCTGCGAAGAATGAGAGTCTCTCAAATCCATGTGTTGTGGCAATAACCATTTCGGGTGGCAGGAAGTAGTTAACACATCCTAAATTAGGGGAAATGACGATGGGTGCTATTAATTTACCCCGAAAAGCAAGACATTGTGGAAAGTTAATCTGTTTTAAGACATACAAAGGGAAAGGTTTGTTTTCCTGTAGCCAAACACTTCTTACAGCAAGGGATATCTTTTGTTAGCCTCCATTGTATGAGGCAGCTGTTCGGTTGAGTAATTGCCCACCTCTATGCTAGTTAAAGTAGGAGAGAAGGCCTCCAGCCAGCGACAACAATGGGGCATCCAGGAAAAATAAGCTGCTCAAACTGTTGAACGTAATACGTCTTTTGTAACTTTGCTGACTTCTTAAATCAGGCTGTGCACTGCACATTGCTTTTAAATCAATAAATTAACAAAGCTTACATTTAATATCCCTATAATTAATAATTGGGAGGAGTGCAGACACAGTCCTGGTGAGGTGTTGGAGAAGAAAACAAAACATGTGGAGTTTGCAAATGTTTTTTGTGCTGTTATGAGCACATTTTAAAAATCAGCTAAAAGTATGTATGTTGGGCTGTTTGCTGTGAATTCCAATTTCTTTCATCCTTGAATTCACCGAAGGACCTTGGATGCAGCATAACAATAGTCCACAATTAAGAAGGACTTTTGGTAACGTGACCAATTAAAAATAATTATAAAAAAAGAATATGAGCACAATAATGTGAAAAGTGTTTAAAATTGTAGATGTGTCTCAGTTATAAAATATAAATTGTAATTTCTGTTTATTTGAAATTGGATATGACAAGCAACAATTTTTCAGCTAAAAAAAAGTTTGCAGATTGCTTTGTTTCCCATTTGAGGAAGGAATACCAAATCAGTTGCTTGCACATATCTTTACCTGTTTCAACAATTCCCTCTTTGTTTAGAGACCACTGCTGGTCCTCAACTTACAATGTTTTGTTTAGTGACCGTTCAAAGTTACAATCAGGAAAAAACTGATTGATGACCGTTTTTCACAATTACGACTGTTGGAGCATCCCCATGGACACATGATCAAAATTCAGACGCTTGGCTCATATTTGTGACGGTTTCAGCACGCCCTGGGTTGTATGATGACTTTTTTGCAAACTTCTGACAAGCAAAGTCAACGGGGAAGCCGGATTTAGCAACCCTGTTCTTAACTTAACAACTGCAGTGATTCACTTAACAACTGTGGCCAGAAAGGTCGTAAAATGGGGCAAAACCAATGGTGGGATTCAGCCAATTCGCACCACTTTGGGAGAATCGGTTGTTAACCTTCTGAGCAGTTTGGTGAACTGGTTGTTGGAAGAAATCATTAGGGCAGAGAACCGGTTGTTAAATTATTTGAATCCCACCACTGGGCAAAACTCACTTATGAACCGTCTTGCTTAGCAATGAAAATCTTGGGCTCAATTGTGGTTGTAAGTCGTTATGCTAGCTTCAACCCACAATTCTTTGCTCTTTTTGTCAAAAACAATAGAACCGAACCATCATTCCAGGTGATGATTCTGTGAGATTGTAAACATGACCCAATTTACTTCTATAGAGATAAGAAGGCAACAAAAACTATTTTCTTGTAGTGTCGCTGAGAAAATAACAGGAGTTGTTCCATGTGTGAAAGCTGGTCAAACAAACAGCATGGGTGGGTTGGCAAGCTGGGTTTCATAACTGAATTCCCTGCCCGTTATTCTTTCTTGAGAGAGCACAAAACCACACAAAAGTATTAACTCACTAAGCTCAGTAAGGCTGATTTCTAGTAATATAATATTTGCCCAAGACTGCACTGTTCCTTTGGTTGAAAAAAATAATAATGATACTGAATCACCTGCTCAGCTGTCCATTTGAGCTTACCGTTTTTCTGGGTTTTGTCCCATTTCCTATGAAGCCTTGTCTTTATTAAAGTGACAGTCCTTTAGCATGATCCTACCTGGTATAAGAAGCTTATGAGGTACTCGGCTTTCCTTGATCAGCTGAGTTGTAAAGATATAGAAGTAGTCTTCAACTTACAACCATTTGTTTAATGATCGTTACAACAGCACTGAAAAAAACGATCTCTTCACACGTACAACCATTGCACACAGTCATATTATCAAAATTCAGATGTTTGGCATGTATTTATGTCCCGGGGTCATGGAATCATCTTTTGCAACCTTCTGACAAATAAAGTCAATGGGGAAGCCAGATTCAGTCAAGAACTGTATTACAAATTTAACAAAAACTGTGGCAAAAAAAAGTTGTAAAATGGGGCAAAACCCACTTAACAACAATCTTGCTTAGCAGAAATGTTGGACTCAATTGTAGTTGCCATTTGAGGACTACCTGTCATATAGTAGTCTATAGATATACTCTAGCTATAACTTAGGATGGAGAAACATTCTCCCTATTCTTTATCCCCAGTATTTTTTTAAAAGAAAAATGTTTCCAAGCAAGAAAGTTTTACTTGGATGTAGAATGTGTGGCAACTGGCATGTGTTTATGATGATTGTGGTGTCTCAGGATCACGTGATCATGTTTTGCTACTGTGGGAAGCCCCCTCCTCCTAGAAGAATGAAATATTTTGGGAAATATTAAAAAGGCAGAATAATTTATTTCCCTAAAGGAGGAATGGAGAAACATGCTCTTAAAGACAGAAAGCAGCCCCCAATCTTTCTTAATAGCCCACAACAGATGCCAGCACTTAAGAGATAAAGAGATTATTGAAAAAGGAAAACAAGTATCTAGACAGCTCTATTCACAAGCAAAGTAAATACTGCAGGAAGAAATCCATTCAAGACAGGATATTTCAAAACTCCTTGCAACAAAGTTTGACAGTTAACAAAGGCAGAATGGTAGGATTAGAAAGCAGCCCCTCACCCAAGATCCAACACAGGATGAAAGCCATTAGCCACAATAGGAAAAACGCCCAACACCCTTTCAGAAAAACAAGCCCATTCATTGCACCAGCCCCAGAAGAGTTCAAACTTCAAAGTCACAGAAACCTATAAAGGTCCATCCACTCATTCAACCATTTGGTCAGCTGCCCAGAACCACACAGCCTGGTGGCTCTGTTCACCAATAAACGGTCCTTCTTTCCAATCAGCCTCCATCCTCCATTTTGTTTCAAGCATCTTTCTCTCTGCTTGGAACTGAACCAGATGGATTTTCCTTCCAACAAAACCCTCTGACAAGCAAAGTCAATAGGGAAGCCAGATTCACTTAATAACTATGTCACTAACTCAAACTGCAGTGATTTGCTTAACAATTGTGGCCAGAAAGGTTGTAAAATGGGAGGGGAAATCACTTGACAATTGTCTTGGTATATAAGGGGTAAACAAACTTGTACTCAATCCCGACAAGACTGAGTGGCTGTGGATGTTGCCCCTGAAGGACAGCCTAGACAGTCCATCCTTAATCCTGGGGGGTGAAAACTTACACCCGTCAGAGGGGCCCGCAATTTGGGGGTCCTCCTGGATTCACAGCTGACACTCGAACACCATCTATCGGCTGTGACCAGGGGGGCCTTTGCCCAGGTTCGCCTGGTGCATCAATTGCGGCCCTATTTGGATCAGGAGGCACTTCAAACAGTTACTCACGCCCTTGTCACCTCAAGGCTGGATTACTGCAATGCGCTCTACATGGGGCTACCCTTGAAAAGTGTTCGGAGACTGCAGCTAGTCCAGAATGCAGCCACGCGAGCGAAATTGGGTGTACCGAGGTACACCCACGTTACACCTGTCCTCTGCGAGTTGCATTGGCTACCAATTGGTCTCCGGACGCAATTCAAGGTGTTGGTTATTACCTTTAAAGACCTACATGGCTTAGGGCCAGCATATCTGCGAGACCACCTACTGCCACATACCTCCCAGCGGCCGGTGAGATCACACAGATTGGGCCTCCTTCAGATGCCGTCTGCCAGACAATGTCGGCTGGCGGCTCCCCAGAGGAGGGCCTTCTCTGTGGCTGCTCCGACCCTTTGGAATGAGCTACCCCCAGAGATCCAGACCTTACTCACCCTCATGGCCTTCAGAAAAGCTATTAAAACCTGGCTATTCCGGCAGGCCTGGGGCTGTTGACCTGAACTGAGGTCCAGCCCCGATCAAAACGAATGCATGTTTTGTTATTTTAAATCTGTCTTTTTTTTTCATTTTTATTATTTCTTTTTCCTTTCTTTTTGTAAGCCACCTGGAGTCCTTCGGGATTGGGCGGCCTATAAATTTTATTAATAAATAATAAATAATAAATATACCACCCACAGTCACTTTAACAACAAAATGGGTGGCATATAAATTTAATACATAAAGAAATATTTTTGTGAAAGTAAGTCTGATCGAGTTCAGAAGGAAGGATGTAATTGCCAGCAAATATATTTATAGGATGTAACATTTATTAAAAGATTGAGATTAGGGCCTCAGTTTTTAAATCAATGTTTTCAAAGAAATTTTTTGCACCGACTGTTATATTTTCTACCTAGTGAAATGAATGGTTTCTGTTGCTAAAAGATATTAATCTTTACACCGGAGACAAAGTTAGAAGCTGTGGCTAAACACAGAGGACAGAATCTTATAATAAAAGTGCCATGTCATTCTGAAAATTGCATCAAAAATGAGATGTAGTCATATTTTCATTTATATTTTTTATCAATTGATCTTCTCCCCGGAAAGAGATAAGCAATAATTTATCTTGATGCCAATATTTTTACCTGCTGGACACTTATTGCTAACTTAGAAGAGTTTAATTTTATCTGACTTTATTTTGTCTCTGTTTGATCATTACTGTTTCCCTAAAAGTAGCCAAAAGCAAAATAAATACCACAAGGAAACTCTGCATTCAGAAAGAGTGGAAAGGAATCCAATTCATCTTAAACCTGAAGTCTCGGAGTAGATTAGCCAATAAACCTCAGAAGTGTCACTGCTTAACAGATTTTTGTATACCTCTCGCATTCAAACTGCCTCGCAAAATAAAAGATGCTTCGCCCGAAGCATTCTCACAATTGTCGCTGCGAGCCAAATATTTGTCTTTACAGTTACACTGGCATATTTCTAATATATGGTGTTCATGGGGCCTGCAATGTGCCCGTAAGTCCATAAGCAAAGCCTTATGCTCTCAGAATTATTAATGGCTCCCCAGTGATGAAAATGCTAAATCCATAACATAATTCCGTCCAAGGTAGCAGGGCTTTGTCTTAGATCCAAAAAGGATGTAAGGAGAGACTCAGGAACAAGTCAATTATAAGTCCTGCTTGCTATAATTTTCTTCCTGTGCGAGACCTTCTGTGAGCAACCACCATAAAACCTCTAAAAATCTCCATGGTAATTACAAATAAGATGGAGCTTTAATCCATTTGTGGCAAGAGATGAGATGGGAGCCCACAAGAAAGAGAAACTACATTCTTTTGCAATTTTATATAACTGGTTTTATTATTAATTGCCGGGTTATTAAATTCCTCTTGTTTAACAACCAGGGTCAGGAGCATCATGTTTTGCAGAAGTCACAAACACCCTGGTCATGCGGAGTTATGTATAGATGCCTGAACCAGAATAGCAGATTAAAAATTGGCGTTCCCATTACAGATCTCCCTTATTGATGTTATGTTTCTATAATGTGATTGTTATTCTTGCAAGTTAGGTTTTCCCACTTGGCTAGGCTAGTGGTGAGTTTCAAATTTTTTTAGAAACTCTTCTGTAGGTTGGCCTGCTTTATGGGAGTGGCTTGCCAGCCATGTGACCGGGTGGGAGTGGCTTGCCAGCCATGTGATTGGGTGGGCGTGGCCAACTTGTAAAATGTGGTGAAACTCACTTAACAATGCTCTTGCTCAGCAACCAAAATGTTGGCTCAGAAACTCTGGCATTGAAGTGTGCACATCTTAAAACTGTCTAGTTACAAGACCTTTGCACCCCTAACCCTTTAGAAAAAAACAAACCCCAGGGATGTTCAAACTTGACAGCTTTAAGACTTGTGGACTTCAACTCCCAGAATTCCTCCTCTCACTCTTCATCTTGATGATGTGCGGACGGGCGGGGGGAGGGAGCTGGAACCAGTTCTAAACAGCACTGTAGACTTGTGGAACCTCTTCTATAGAAGAGATTAGAACTGGCAGGAACCCACATTTGGGCTAGGCCCTTGAAAGAACTACACATTTTTCAAAAGCAGCTGTCTAGACTTAGGCAAGCTTTGACTGCTTTTCTGTCAAGTGGCAGTAGCT
Organism: Thamnophis sirtalis; assembly: GCF_051295495.1. Classification (NCBI taxonomy): domain Eukaryota; kingdom Metazoa; phylum Chordata; class Lepidosauria; order Squamata; family Natricidae; genus Thamnophis; species Thamnophis sirtalis. The sequence continues at coordinate 43,230,745 of NW_028261381.1, read as the reverse complement.
TTCGTTTTATCCCCCAGGGCCTAATTAATAATGGAACATATTTAAACTTTGACCATTTGAAGGAACCTACTAAATAAAACTACTGAAAACAGGTGGCAGATAAGTGACATATGCAGAAAGATTCCTTGTGAACAGCAGCTTGGCAGGAGGTGGTTCTTGCAAGATTAATTTGGGATTTCGTTAGATAGATGAGAGCAAGTTTTCTCAGACAAGCTTAAAATGCCAGTCCCATTCAATGCATCTTTAAAGAAGTTGAATTGGGTAACTAGAAGATGGTGACTGGTAGGGGTGGCGTGAGAGCAGCTGTTCCAATATCTAAGGGGCTGCCACAAAGAAGAGGGGGGGGTCAACCTATTTTACAAAACACCTGAAAGAAGAACAAGAAGCAACGGATGGAAACTAAACAAGGAGAAAAGCAACCTAGAACTGAGGAGAAATTTCCTGACAGTTAGAACAATTAATTACTGGAATGACTTGCCTCTAGTAAGTGTGAGTACTTCAACCGTGAAGGTCTTTAAGAAGAGATTGGACAACTATTTGTCTGAAATGGGATTGGGGCCGTGATGGCGCTATGGCATGGGGCCATTTCTTAGGACATGTGAGGCATTGCCTTGTCAGCTCCAGCTGATTTTGGCCTTCATTTTTGGGCCGGTTTTCACCCTCCGGAGGCTTCCTTGAAGCCTCTGGAGGGCGAAAAACAGCTCTATGGGCAACCCGGAGGATTGGGAACAGACTTCTAAGTTGCCCATAGGGCATTTTTCATCCTCTGGAGGCTTCAGGGGACTTTCTAGAAGCCTCCGGAGGGCAAAAAATGGCCCTATGGGCAACCCAGAACTAGGAAAACAGGCCGTTTCCAGCCTCTTAGAAAGCCTCTGGAGCCTGCGGAGGGCAAAACACAGGTCCACCGTGCCATTGTGTATGAAAAGCGGGGGAGGGGTTGCATGTGCCTGCATGGAGGGTTCCGTGCACATGCACAGGGGGAGCGCACATGCATGTCCAACCCCTGCTCCTCCCACTTTTGGCAGGCAATGGGAAAAATGTTAGCCATCATTGGGATAAGGTTTTCTATTTTAGCGTGGTGTTGGATATATATATATGGTGATGGCTAAAATAGAATAATATCACTGAGTCATCCAAAAATTAATTAGGTTTCTGGAAGCAATTCCTCAAAAGTATAACTGGAAAAGAAATTGGTGCTTTTAGATGTTTGTTAGTATTTTGGAAACGAGATGGGCAAGTGCATGATTAATCCTAACAACACCGCTACTTACAGCGTTGCAACTAAAATGAATTGAACAGCAAACTATACAATTTGGCTGATGTGAAATGGCAACGAGCGTGAGCAGTCTCCTCACCTCTGCTTTGAACCAGCTTGTGCCCAAACAGTTGTAAGGGCGTGTAGTGTTTTCCTAGTGTATTAGATGTTTTTAATAGACCAGAAAATGTTCGGGAAAATCAATAAATATGGAATCAGGGTAATAGCTTTGTGACCTAAGAGCCTGTATTTTGAAATGTATTAATGAACTGGAAAATAGCAATTTGTTAACTATCTGGGGTTAGAGAGATGACGAGAAGATTGTGTGTGTTTGAAAGAAAATGCAACCAAGCCGGGCAAAATGCCATTATGTTCTTGGTCTGGAAAGTAATGCGCTTTGAAAGAATAATTTGCACTAATCATACTTCTCGATGAGCTCAAAATTAGCTGCAACAATGCCTGGGGAAAGAAAGTTGGCCACAGTAGTAAAGAGGTTATTGACTGCAGATTAGTGCACATCTGCTGCCAAGAATTATGTTGAATTTTTTTCCCTTGATATGTCACAAAAAGAAATATTTACAAAAGCTATTCCTGGGACTAGATTTCCTCTTGCTACCTGCCTCTCATTTAAATATACGTATTTTCAATTAGGCGAAGGGTCTGCAATTTGCTTCACTCTGTAGCTTTATGCGACAGAATCAGTATGGTTTTTTTCAACAGGAAAAGAGGGGCCATGGTTTAAACCTATAGATCACCTCATGCATCTTACCTTGAAATAGCTGTGTAGAGGTTTCTACACAGAACTGGCATTTGTGTAGAATCTCTTCTGGGTTGATAGCTCCAGGGTATATTAGGGGGCAGCAGCCAAGCAAATCAAAGAGGAGTGGTGATACCTCTCTTTTTGGTCTTCCAGGTTGTCTAAATAAGTCTTTGAGGGGTGTGTGTGTTTTGCTCCAGCCTCTTATCAATGAAAAATATCCCAATTCACAACCAGAAGATAAACCGATAGAAGAGAATAACCAGTGCAGGATTGAACTGTGGGGTTCTTGGTGCTCTCTGAACTTGGTTGTTTCCTTGCAGACGTTTCTTGCTATACTTTCTACCTGCTTGTTTGGACATAGATTCTGGTAAATGCTATGTGACTTGTTCCTGCTGGAAGAAACATAGGGTTGTAAAGAAAAGAGCACCCTAGAACTGTGATGGCGAACCTATGGCACACATGCCCAAAGTGGCACATAAAGCCATGCCACCCAGCACTTGCAGTCTTGCCTGTTTGTCTTCTGGGTTTCTGGGGTGCTGTCCTTCGTGTGTGCAAGTGCCGAAAATAGTCAGCTGATTATCGGGGAGGCACATGCGTGCCAGAACCCAGAATTTTGACTTTTCGGGAGCGCAGACCTTCACATGCACGGCAGTGCCGAAAACCGGCCTGCGCATGCACACCGTCCAGCTGATTGTCAGGCGTGTATACCCTCTACACCCGGAAGTTCAGCTTTTCCGGAACGTGGCTGCGATGTGCATATGTGACATTTCAGTGCAACATTTTCAGCACTCGGTGCCAAAAAGGTTCGCCATCACAGCCCTAGAATATACAGATAGTCATCGACTTGAAACCATTTGTTTGGAGATCTTTTGAACTTACAATGGCACAGAAAAAAGCGAATTATGACAATTTTTCACACTTACGATCGTTGTGACATCCCCATGGTCACAAGATCAAAATTCAGATGTTTGGCAACTGTTTTGACAGCTTTTGCGACTGTCTGACAAGCAAAGTCAATGGGAAGCCAGATTCACTTAACAACTGTGTTACTATCTTAACAACTGCAGTGATTCACTTAATAATGGTGGCAAGAAAGGTCATAAAATGGGACAAAGCTCACTTAACAACTGTCTTACTTAGCAGTGGAAATTTTGGGCTCAGTTGTGGTCATAAGTCAAGACCCACTTTGTTTCTCTTTCTCCTCTCCTTGTACTCACATTCATAGGGAAAATTATAATGTTGTGAATTTTTATTAAAGTGCCATCATTAATATCCCCAAACAAGGTGGATAATAATGGTGGGTTACGGCTGGCACGCACCGGTACGAGCATACCGGTGCCTGCTGGGAGCAGCAGGTACTATTCTGGTATGGTGCTGCGGAGAGCCCACCCGCCCGCCCACCCTCCTTACCTGTATTTGACCCTACTGCGTGCATGCGCACAGAGCATACGACGTCTGCATGGCGCTCCGCCGAGCAGCTGCAGCATTGCAGAGCGGTGTTGCGCATGGTGGACGCCCGGCCCCATTGCAGCGTACCAGTTGTGACGGGATCCGGAACCCACCTGTGGTGGGTAGGTGTTGCAATTTTGGAAGTTTTCATTTTGAACAGTGCACCCCAGTTTTTTTTGAAGCCCACACATCTTGAAATAATCTGATCACAGCCATTCCTTTTGCATGAGAGGCAGCTTTGCATTTTTCATTGTCTTCCTGGAAACAAAAAGCCCATTTTGACCAGTATATTCCAACTAAATGGAACTCTATTGATGAGCAGAAATGGTCTAACTTGGAATTAAGCCAGAGGACTTAAATCATCCCAATTGTACTAAGAGTGCCAGCATATTTCTGGGAATAAACAATTGATCTAAGGTAGACGTAACTGAGAAATTGTAATGATTTTTATTATTGTTGAGATCCTTGTCTTATTTTTGGAAAGGGTTCCAGTTTTTCCTTCACATTAAAAATTCAATACCTAATTCAATATTAATACCCGGGGTCAGCTGTGGAACTGAAAGCATTAATCCAAATCTATAGTGGAGATCCAAAATCTAGGGGAGCTTTTCCAGACTGGTGGGCATAAAAACTCCAACTCTCATAATTCTCAGTATTGGTCACATTGGCTTGAAATTCTGGAAATTAAAGCACACTTATTTGGGTGGCACTCATGCAGTGGTAGGTTTCTACCAGTTCTGGCTGGTTTGGGTGAACCGTTAGTGTTTTGACCACCTGGATTGCTGGAACTGGCAGCGACCCAGGCTTGTCACACCCTTGAACCAGTTCCCTGGGTGTTGTGGCCTTGTTTTTCAGTTCTGCTCATGCGCAGAACAATTGTAATTGCATTTATGGGCAAATGTGTGTGCGTGCAAAGCGAGCTTGTGCACTCAAAATTGCATGTGCACTGAACCAGCAGTAATGCCAGCAGCAACCCACCCCCCTGCACTCATGTCAGCCAAGATTGATCCCAGGAATAATGCTACTAATTGACGAGCTATGGTGGTGCAGGGATTAGTCGGGATCCTGCCCGACCATTCCTCAGCTGGATGTTTACTTGACTTGCAATAAAGAGCTGTTGATTACTGAACCCTTTTGTGCCTCCTTTACCTGATCAAACACTGGCGACGAAGGTGGGATTGGAAGGCAACTAGGCAAACAAAGAGAGCGAAGCCTTGCAAGTACATCCAGCCTGGAGCATCCCATGAGCCATCGAGCTAGCCATTGCTGAACAACCAGCGAGAACCAGAATGGCTATGCACGCCCCACCAACTCTGTACAATCTAGCTACCGAATACTGGGAATCGTACATGCTACAATTTGAGTGTTTCCTGTAAGCGAACGATCTCACGGGCATTTCAGAAGCCCGGAAAAAGAACTTGTTCCTTGAGTATGGCAGCCACAAAGTGTTTGAGACAGCGAAAAACCTCTCAGAACTGACCCCCCTACAAGCAGTGTCCTGGTCTGCACTACAACAAACACTGAAGACCCACTACGTGCCAATGCCATCCAAATACATTCGCTGGTACCAGTTCAACATCCGGAACCAGAAGGAGGGTGAATTGATCAACGAATACATGGTGGCGCTCTGAAAAGCCACAGCTTACTTTGAGTTCCATGAGCTGGACGAGCTGATTCTGGATCGCATAATTTGTGGGGTGCGAGATCTCACTCTGCACAGAAGGGTTCTGGCTAAATCCAACCTCTCTCTGCAGATCGCACTAGATGAAGCTAGAGCATCTGAATCAGCTGTCCAATTGATGGAAACCCTTCAGTGCCACAGCGCATCTCCGGATGTGCAGAAAAGTACCCGTGTCCACCACGAGACCACATAGCCCAAGAAGTGAGGAGGAAGACAGCTACAGCATGCGCAGTAGCTGCACAAAGCCTGCACAAAAATTCAACTCACAAATCCCGCCCTGCACCAGCTGCGGAGGAGACCATGTCTGATCATTCTGCTGTTTCTGCGAAGCAATTTGCCAGCGATGTGAGCGGAAGGGGCACATCGCCAAGGTGTGCCACAGTGATTTTCCTATGGCTGCAGGACAGCCTAAGGGGGGCCAAAACTGCAAGCAGTGACCCAAATCAGGGGCTTGGCAGAAATACCCACGGGGTTCCGAGGGGGACAATAGAATCACCAACCTCACTTCTGCCGCACGAAGCCACCCAGGGCGCCCAAAGAAGCTGAACGTCACTGTTCCGGTTAGACAAATCCATACCATTCGCCCCCAAAAGCTGAAAGTCACTCTCCTCATCAAGGATTCTCCATGCGAAATGGAGATCGACATGGGGTCATCACTGACCATAATCCCATGGTCAGTCCTGAAGCAAGTGATCCCCAAGCTACAAAAGAGACACCTCAGAAGCCCCGACATCCACCTAAGCGACTACCAGGCGAATCAGGTCCCCATCGTGGGCCAAGGCACCTTCCGGGTAAGCCACAAGCAATTCTGAAAAAACCTCCCCATGACGGTGGTTAGAGAGGACCTTCAGAGCCTGCTGGGGCTTGATTGGTTCCAAGCTCTGGGGATGGAAGTGACCAGAGTCAACTCTGTGAAGGAGGATGCCGCTGAAGCCATCTTTAAGGAGTTCGAGGACGTCTTCGGCACCGGTCTGGGCAAGTACAAAGGAACCCCCATTTCCTTTAGTTTAGGCCCCACAATAGCCCCAATTAGGCTAAAACTCAGGAGAATACCTTTCACTCTCCTCCCCAAAATTGACAAAGAAATCGATAAGCTCATAAGCCAGGGCATCTTAGAGCCAGTCGATGACACACAATGGGAGACGCCAATTGTGACACCTGTCAAGCCTGATTGGTCTGTACGGATCTGTGCGGACTATAAATGTACAATTAATAAAGCACTACAACAAAGCGCTTACCCTGTACCTGTTGTACAACACCTATTGCATTCACTCGGCCCAGGAAATATCTTTGCAAAATTAGATATGGCGCAGGCATACCAACAATTGCCAGTAGATGGCTCTACTGTGGAGGCCAAAACCATTGTGACGCACAGGAGTGCATGCAAATACAACTGCCTGCAATTCGGCATTAGTATCGCCCCCAGAATGTTCCAAAGCATCATGGAATGACTTTTGCAGGGGATTCCAGGAGTTGTCCCCTATTTGGATGACATTTTGGTATCAGCCGCAAATGAAGCACAACTTTTAAAACACATACAAACAGTTTTGGCTAGAATCAGAGACAAAAAAGAAAAATGTCAAATTAATGTACCAAAAGTCGAATTCCTAGGGTACATGATCGATGGGTCTGGGAGTCACCCACCCTCACAAAAAATCAAAGCCATTAAGGAAGCCCCCACACCTCACAATCAGACCGAACTACAGGTGTTCCTCGGGGTCCTTAATTTCTACAGCGTCTTTCTAAAACAAAAAGCTACAGTTGCTGAACCACAACATTGCCTCCTAGTCAAGAACGTGAAATAGTCCTGGGGCAAAACCAAGGCCACCGCATTCACCACTCTAAAAATACTCTTATCAGCAGATTCGTTCCTAGTACAATACAGCCAGACCCTACCTTTGGTGTTGACCAGTGATGCTTCCCCCTTCGGTGTCAGTGCTGTCCTCAACCACCGCATGCCTAATGGAACCGAAGCCCCCATTGCATTTTACTCCAGGACATTATCCGCCACAGAGCGGAACTACAGCTAACTGGACCATGAGGCTTTGGCTGCAGTAGCTGGAGTAAAGAGATTCCATGAATATCTCTATGGCCGGGATTTCGAACTGGTCACAGACCACAAGCCTTTGTTGGGGTTGCTGGCTGGGGATCACCCCACCCTGGTATCACTCTCTCCCCAGATGACCAGACGGACAATTTTTCTAGCAGCCTATTCCTACTGCCTCATCCACTGACAGGGCACAACGTTAAGGTATGCGGATGCTTTGAGTCTCTGCTCATTGCCCGAAGTCCTCGCCGACCCCACTCCTGAGATATTTGTCCTCCTCATTGACTGCCAGGAAACCGGACCCGTCTCATCTAGTGACATTGCACACCACTCTGCAAAGGACCCCATAATAAAGCAAATTTTGAACTGGGTGTGGAGGGGGTGGCTCAAGGGGCCTGTTGGGGCTGAATTCAAAATGTACCTTTCCAAGCGGGATGAACTGTTGGTTATTAACGATTGTTTGCTGTGAGGGGGACAGGGTAGTCATTCCCAAACAATTGCTCATAGCAGTTCTTGAAGCATTGCATGTAGGGCATCCTGGGATTGTTAGAATGAAGTCTCTGTCAAGGAGTTATGTTTGGTGGCCTAGCATGGACAGGGACATGCAAGAATGGATGGCTACATGTATGCCCTGTCAGGAGTCCCGACCGGCTCCCCCGGAAGTGCCGGCTAAGGAATAGGAGTGCCCACAAGCACCATAGTCCAGAATACACATTGACTTCACTGGACCAGTCCATGGCCAAACATTCTTCATAGTTGTGTACGCATATTCAAAATGGTTAGAAGTAGTCTTGATGAATTCCACTACAGCAGAATCGGTCATCAAGATACTACGGAGACTCTTCTCCACGCACGGCCTCCATGATGTACTAGTCTCTGACAATGGGCCCCAATTCACGGCCATGCCATTTGAAACATTCTTAGCAGGCTCAGGGAGTCAGACACACCCTGGTTGCACCATTCCATCCGGCCTCCAATGTCCAGGCAGAACGAATGGTAAGATCTGCAAAGGAGGCCCTCAATAGGATGGGCCCAGGCGATTGGCAAACACGAATTGATCACTACTTACTCATTCAACACATCACACCCAGTGCTACCACTGGAAGAAGCCCCACTGGACTCCTCATGGGCCGCCGCCTAAAGTCTCACTTAGACTGGCTACACCCAAATTATTCCACTTCAACACCATCTGACTCCACAAGCAAAGTCAGGTCTTTCACCATAGGAGACTCAGTATATGCACACAACTACACCGGGGGAATGTTATGGATTCCCGCAACTGTAATTGGAATTACCGGTCCTCGGTCGTACACAGTAAAACTCGAGGACGGTAGAAATTGGAGAAGGCATATAGACCAACTCCGTAGCCACATGTCTAACTGAGCACTTAGAGAACCAAATATAACTCCTGCACAAACCGGAAGAAGCTACATTAGAAATAACAGTCCCTCCAAGACCAAGGAAAGGCCAAGAATATCGGAAGACTTATCTGACTTCGATGCAGGCACACAGTGAACTCCAAGTGAGTCAACACCAGAAGCTCCAGCCGCAGCCTGTGAAAAGTTCCAGGAGGTTCTACCAGGTGGGTCCGCAGGAGTAACAAGTCCGTCCAACTTGTGCGAAGACAACACCAAGACTGAATTGCGCAGGTCAGGCAGAGCTACGCAAAAGCCCACCTACCTGCGTGACTATGTCACTAGTTAGATTGTTCCATCCTAAAGGGGAGGGGTGTTAGATATCCCCCCCCCCCGCTGACAGACTGACAAAGGTTTCCACCAAGGTCCTCTGTTCTGGCGAGAACAGAGGTTGAATCTCATTGGTCAAGAGGTCTAACAGACCCTTTTAAAGGGGGATGCTGCCCGATCATTCCTCAGCCGGATGTTTACTTGACTTGCAATAAAGAGCTGTTGTGCCTCCTTACCTGATCAAACAGTTAGAGTGCAGTCCTGCAGGCTACATCTGCTGACTGCCGGCTGCCTACAATTTGGCAGTTCAAATCTCACCAAATATACTGCCTCTGTAAACCGCTTAGAGAGGACTGTAAAAGCACTGTAAAGTGGTATATAAGTCTAAGTGCTGTTGCTGTTGCTAATTCTTACTCCATGTAGGAAGAAGTATTCCATTGGAAATGATTCCTATCTCATCACTGAATATGCCTGTGTTAGAAGATACTAGTGGCAATTCAGGCCAAATTGTGAGAATTCTATTGGGGACGGGCAACATTAAAGCAGTATTTATTTAACTATTTATTTACATGTCTTTATTTCCTAGTCTGTCTAATTAAAGCACAGGCCAACAGACTGAGCAAATTGCTGAAAAGGTAGACTCTCCAAACAAACCGAAACTAGAAAAATAGCAGTGCCGTAGAGATAAAAGCAACTTTAAAGAAAAAAAATGAAGCAGACAAAAATCACAATTAAAACCAAAACCAAAACAGGGAGCAGGCAGCTTATAAACATAAGCAAACAAACCAATAAAATTAATTCAGTAACATAAAGATGGCATTAGAAAATTCTTGGAAGTATATTAACACTAATAGCTTCACCAGATGCTGGAAAGAATATGATGTTAGGCAATAGCAGGGGAAGTACATTACAGGATTGCTGTGTGCTTCTACACACTTCCAAATCAACCCTCCAGTTCCCACAATTGATTAGTCATTGTTTAGCAGAAGTCCATGCCACCATGTTGAGGAATGTAAATACGCAGGACTTAAGAGGCCCACGGATCTTGAAGTCTGCCTCTGAGCAGTAAGCTACCATTAATAACTGATTATGAAAACTCACCCTCTCAACTCCTACGGTGCTTCTGCAGCACGCTCCCCATGGCTCTCCACAGGCTCATAGAAATAAACACAGCTGTGAGAAAACTAATTTCCATTTATTACATTTTAATTCTTTGCTTTAAAGTGCCTTCCTTGCAAAGTGCCTTTGTGAAGTTGTGAGTAGTTAGAAATAATAGGATAGCAAAATAGTTAGGATACCCTCAAACCATATCATGAGTAATCTTTTTTGTCGGAATACCAGGGTGATTAGGCCTGTGGCACAAAAGCACTGTAGCACATTAACGTTAGCTATAGATTAAATGGAAATTACATGGAATAATAGCTTACATTTCTATAACCCCCCCTGGGGTATTTTCTTGCTTTGTTAGGTTTACCACTGGAGAGGGAGGAGTAGCTTTCTTTGCAGTGGAAAATAGTAATCAGTTTGCTTATGAAGTTTGAAGCGAACATAGAAACATGAGGAAGAAAAGTTTGAATTGGTGGAAGTGTGTTTTCAATGAAAGAAGGCTATCTATTTGAAATGCAAACCTAGAATACAGTCAGTTTCTACAATAAGACACAATTTGGCCTACTGGTTAAGGCACCAGATTGGAAATCAGGAAATGGTGAATTCTAGTCCCGCCTTAGGCATGAAAGACAGCTAGGTCACTTTGGATCAATCCCTCTCTCTAAGTCCAGCTCACCACACAGGGTTGTTGTATCCCTAATTTGCAAACCCATAGAAGAGAATAACTAGTGCAGGATTGAACTGTGAGGTTCTTGGTGCTCTCTGAACTTGGTTGTTTCCTTGCAGACATTTCATTACTCAACTAGGTTACATTATCAGTTTGCAAACATACACTACACTTTCTACCTGCTTGTTTGGATATGGATTCTAAAAAGTGGTAGGTGACTTTTTCCTGCAGAAAGGAACATAGGGTTGTAGAGAAAACAGCATCCTAGTTATTGTTGTGGGGAAAATAGGACGAGGAAGGAATTTTATATAAGTTTGCTGCCTTGAATTACTTATAAAGTAATAAAGGTGGGATAAAAGAGCCCTAATAAATAATAGAAATCTATTTTAAAAAATGGAAAATACAGCAAGGGAAAAAGAATATTCTCAGATTGCTTGTTCATGAACAATTATCTGAAGGTACGTCTCCAGCAGGAAATTTCCAAACTTATATTATGCCATAGGACAGAGAAATAGGAAAATGGAAAAATTGGGATGTCACTTTGGATTCATCTAGGACTTTGTTTGATTATTTTTCCAGGGGGACAAAAGGTTACCCTGGATGGAATGAGTTGAATATAGCAATATTACAGTTTAGAACTTCACTGATATTTTGACTGATTTTTATAACTGACTCAGTTCCTGGCTCAGATAAATTTCCTCTGTGCCACACAACCATCTTTTCAAAGCAACCAGTGCTATTGCGGGCATGCCAAAGAATCAAAATTTGGTTTCACGGGCAAAGGCATAACTAGAACCAGAGTCACATTTGGTGCCGTGTTTGTATAAAGTTTGATCTAGTTTAGATTAAAGCAACTAATCTTGGGAATCCTCCTGGACTTATGGCTCTTGCTGAAAGAGCAGGCAGCAAACCATGGCTAGAGGTACTTTCGCACAGGTTCATCTTGGGCATCGATTGCATCTATGCCTGGATTTGGAGGTCTTGCTCTGGAGGTCTTGCTTCCCATCAAACCCAAGCCATGCTACTTCTCCACAGCTTGTGATGGCATCCCATGGTCTTTCAGATACCATTCAAGGTGCTGTCCCAAAGGTGCTTTCCTGTTTTCCAAAGAAGCTTCTTCAGGTCTGACTGGATGGTGGGGAATGGAAGGATGAGACCATCCAGTCAGAGCTGAAGAAACTTATTGGATGAGAAAAGAAACATCTTCAAAGAAAAACATGAAAGTCCAGTTGCCTCCTGAAAAAGCACCTTTGGGACAACCATGACCTGGATGACTGAGAATCTCTATAGATTAATTCAAGGTGCTGGTTAAAGCCCTTGAGAGAAAAAGCTAGTCTACGTGCAGGACAGCCTACCTGCACCAGATTTGGTAGGGAGCACTTGTTGTGTGGATCCCTTCCATTAAACCATGTCCTTGTTTTTGACCCTTTCCTTGTAGCAGTTTGTGTCTCCCTTCTGGAAATCTGGATGGCCCCCACTCTCTTAGCCTTTGATAAGGCATTGAAGATCTTGCTTCATTCTTGCTTCAAATTCCTTAACTGTTTGGTTCAGAAAACCAGGCGAACTTTGTTTGTTACAGTTTTTTTCTTTAAACAAGCCAACACTATTGTTTTAACCTCACATATTGTTGGTTCAAATTGTGGCATTATTGTTGCTTAAGCTGTAAATCATTGCTGTGAGATGAGTGGCTGTGTAAACCATTAAAATAAAATAAAAATAAATAAAGTAAAATAAATAAATGTTGAACATTTCTTGTAGCAATGGAATGGACAATCCCTGGGCTTGCATGCAAAGTAGCCTCCATATCCAAATCACAACTTTGGAAAGAAACCTTTTCTTTCTGGGTATATGGGCATTTTGCCTTTTAAACAATGAGAGAGAAGAGTTAATCCTCTATAGCCTGGAGCCCTGGTGGTGCAGTGGTTAGAATGCAGGATTACACGCTAACTCTGTCCAGAGCCAGGCGTTCAATCCAGATTGGCTCATGGTGGACACAGCCTTCCATCCTTGATAAAACGAAGACCCAGATTGTTGGAGCAATATGCTGAATCTGTAAACAACTCAGAGATGGCTGTAAAGCACTACGGAGTTGTATATAAGTCTAAGTACTATTGCTGTTGCTAAGTGCTCTATATCATATGCCCCATGCTCCTCTGAAAGCCGCAAAGACAGGCTGAAGATGTGACATTCCTTCTCTGGTGACACCACCTGGGGTGTTCTGAGGCAGAAGGTAATTTTTTTTAAGTTAAGGCACAGGACTAAGCTTAAAAAGATTGCCCTCCCCTGAGCTAGGAAATAACAAAAGCATTTGATTAAAAAAGCAGGTTTGGCCAATGGAACTTAGCCTACCGATTAGCAAATTGCATCGTGCAACATATATTTCAAAACACAAAGAACTCTTCCGTTATTTGAGGGTTGTTAAAAATGGGCGACGGGAACTCAGAATAAAGCATAAAATAAACAGCCTATCAGCAGACTATTGGTAGGGCTGCAGGGCGATATTTTCCATCAGTGAATTCAAATTGCTTCTTCCGCCAGCAGTGTTTTGTTGTACCTTTTTATATTATTCCTATTATTATTTGGAGGCTGACATGAAATACATTTCTTAAGACACCACTTTGGCGACTGTCGAAGCAACCATGACGTAGATAAAGCTTATAGGGGAGAGAATAATTGAGTTTGAAAATAACTTAAAACCTGGAAATCTGTTTAGACTACCTAATGCGATGTTGCCGCATAGCAAGTCTCCCTTCTGATCAAATACTGAGGAAGAGATAGGTCCAAATACAATCTGCGGCTTCTTTCCTGATAAACCAAAGGCAGCTGGTAAATAAATTCCTCAATTCTGCTAATGTGCGGATTCTCTGATGATGACAACAACCTGATGGACAGGTGCAGATTACAGTAATTGAAGCTAACGTAAGATAACCAATAGAAGGAAGGATGTATGGGGAACAGTCTTGCTGGTAAAAAAAACCTGCAGGAGACAAAACAGTAAGTTGACTGTAAGTTGAATTCCAGTTCAAAGGTGAACCTTTGCTGGTACACCTTGATGAGCTGGAGTCAGTCAAAGTTGGTTTATATAACAAACAGGCACAATTTTTACAAAAGGTACCTGCCTCTCTAGGTCACCTCACTATTCAATGACATCATGCAATAGCTGGGCTAGATATTCCAACAACTCCTGCTGAGAGCTGTGTCTTCAAGCCCATCAGTGGTGGGATTCAAAAAAAATTACTACTGGTTCTGTGGGCATGGCTTGGTGGGCATGGTGTGGCTTGGTGGGCGTGGCAGGGGAAGGATACTGTAAAATCCCCATTTCCTCCCGATCAGCTGGGATGTGAGAGGCAGAAAATAGATGGGAGCGGGGCCAATCAGAAGTGGCATTTACCGGTTCTCTGAACTACTCAAAATTTCCACTACCAGTTCTCCAGAATTGATCAGAACCTGCTGAATACCACCTCTGAAGCACATGCTTGAGAGGAAGACAAACACATTTTAAAAAAATATTACATCTTAGGTTTGCAATGTGTAACTGGCCCTTGTAACAGCTACCATCTGCTAGTTGATAGGTCTTCAGCAGTGGTGGGATTCAAATAATTTAACAACTGGTTCTCTGCCCTAATGACAGGGCAGGCGTGGCTTGGTGGTCATGTGACTGGGTGGGTGTGGCCAACCCAATGTCACTCATGTCGATGGGCGCGTCGCCTTAGCTGTTACAATGTAATAAGGGTTAACCAGAGAGGCATTTTCTGTAATCAGGCAATAAAGATTAGGCTAGAAACAACACCAGAATGTTTCCTTCCTGCCTTCCTTACAGAATTAGCGCTATAAAGTAGAAAAAACAAAACGAGGTTTCTTCCAACAACTGGTTCTCCGAACGGCTTAGAAAGTTAACAACTGGTTCGCCTGAATAGGTGCGAATTGACTGAATCCCACCAATGGTCTTCAGCAATGGTAGGTTTCAAATTTTTTTAGAACCTCTTCTGTAGGTAGGGCCTGCTTTGTGGGAGTGGCTTGCTGGCCATGTGATCGGGTGGGAGTGGCTTTCTGGCCATGTGACCAGGTGGGAGTGGCTTGCCGGCCATGTGACTGGGTGGGTATGGCCAGCTTGTAAAATGTGGTAAAACTCACTTAACAACGCTTTTGCTTAGTAACCAAAATGTTGGCTCAGAAACTCTGGCATTTGAAGCACGTAAGTCTTAAAGCTATCAAGTTACAAGACCCTTGCACCCCTAACCCTTTAGAAAAAAAAACCCAGGGGTGTTCAAACTTGACAGCTTTAAGACTTGTGGACTTCAACTCCCAGAATTCCTCCTCTCGCTCTTCATCTTGATGATGTGTGGATGGGTGTGGGGAGGGAGCTGGAAACGGTTCTAAACGGCACTGTAGATTTGTGGAACCTCTTCTAAAGAAGAGGTTAGAACTGCCAGGAACCTACTCCTAATCTTCAATGAAACAGAACTAAGAAGAATAAATCCTACTGCTATCAGGGATGTTTTTTTCGTATATTTTATTTTGATTCATAGAGGATATGTATATGGTAGGAGCTGTATCACCAACGTCTTGAGGCCATTGTGAAAATGATGTGAATTACGTTATTTATTTCAGTGACATCAAGGGGTCATGATGAAAGTGATGAGCAGGGTGACAAAGACCTGATTTCTTGGCTGGGTTAAGATCTGTGAATACAGTTCTACTTGATGCAGTACATATTTTATGTTGTTTTAACTATTCTGTTTTTAATTTGTTTTTGAGGGTCTGCGATGTACACTGCCCAGAGTCACTTGTTGAGAAGGGCAACTATAGAAATGAAGTAAATAGAGCAGCAACTGTTTCCTAGCATTTAGAGTTGTATGAGGTCTTGCGATTGTCACTTTAGCAAGTCTGTTTCAATCACAAATCTTTAGCTCTTTCTTTAGAGGACATTTAAGAGCACACATCTCAAATAAAATATAACATCAGCTTTGCAGAAAAAAAATAGCCACCCACTCATTAAAATGTTTCTAAATTGTGTAATACAAGGGAACCTCTTTCTTTCTCTCTCGCTTTCCCTCCCTCCCTCCCTTCCTCTGCCCCCCTCTCTCTCACACACACATTTTATATACATAAAAACTTTAACATGAGATTTCCTTCCAAAACAAAAAGCAGCAACAACTCTGACATTTTATTCCCCCCTCCTCTAACAAGAAAATCCAACTTGTCCCCATGAAATATAGTCAAAATGAGCCTGAGTCTTGAGCTTTGAGGAATGGGTCCTGTCAGTTTAGAAGAGACAAATAGCAGCTGTAACAAAAGCTCTGGAAAAAGACACGTAACTGTTGGAAGGTCAAACAACCTGGCAAATGGAGGAATTGAAGCTGTTATATTCTGAACCCATAACTTTTATGTCACCGTAAAGGCAACTACCAGGTTTCCCATTTGAACTCCTGTAAATTGTTAGCAAAATGTCTCATTATTGGAACTCACCATCCATGTTATCACAAAGGCTGTTAGCACTGACATTTCTTCCACACTCACATCCTGGTTATTCAAATATACATCTGATTTATTTCAATTCCTAGCCATTTTCTTGATCATCTGTTTGCTTGGATTTCCTTTTCTCTATTTTTTTTAAAAAAACTGCTTTAATTAAAATGAATTGTGTTTGACCTGTTCTGGGTAGCACAACTCTTGAATTAGCTCACATTCTGATTAATGCTTTGTTTTTTTCCTCCATCTTTCCTTCATTTTTCAGCTGTGCCATTTTCCCCCTTCTCCTCAGACGTTGTTCGAATGCCGAGCATCCCAGTTCAGTGTATCAGTTTTTCAACTGTAGCCAAAGCATTTAAGATATGAAATGTCTCTCAAATGTAAATTGTAGAAGGAGATGAGGAATAAATGAAGCAGTTACTGAATAAATAATAGACTCTGAGCTAATGTCCATCCATCTATGTGTCAGCTATTACATTCCAGAATGTAAACTGCACAGTTATATGACAGAAAAGAAAGAAAGAAAGAAAGTGGAAGGAGGAAGGAAGAAAGAAAGAAAAGGGAGGGAGGGAGGGAGGAAGAAAGGGAGGAAGGAAGGAAGAAAGAAAGAAAGAAAAAGGGGAGGGAGGGAGGAAGGGGGAAAAAAGGAAGATGGAGACATAGTGATACTTAATGATGCTGGAACTGCCAGTCAGAAATGGTCTGCACTCCACTAGCTTGAGCCTGGCTCTACGAGATGAAGTGAGTTACTATGCTTGCTCCCTAGGTCTTACCCACCCAACAGTTCAAAAGCATACAGTATTGGAAGAAGATAAATGGGTACCACTTCAGTGGGAAAAGCCTAAC
Organism: Thamnophis sirtalis; assembly: GCF_051295495.1. NCBI lineage: Eukaryota > Metazoa > Chordata > Lepidosauria > Squamata > Natricidae > Thamnophis > Thamnophis sirtalis. The sequence continues at coordinate 43,213,776 of NW_028261381.1, read as the reverse complement.
TGTATTTGTATGTGCGGAGAGGAGAAGCCAGCTCTGGACCTGGCAGATGTGAGGCAATGCAACACAAGGCAAGGTAAGGTGAGGCAAGGTGAGACCGGTGGCGGAGCCCTGAAGAGCAAGCAACCCAAGAGCCGCTACTCAGCTGATGTAAGCTAGCTCACCCCCAGCAGTGCACCAAGGACTGCTGGACAGAATGAACTAGCAATTTAGGTCTAGCATTTGTAGATTTTCCTGACACTGTATGCCATGCACTAAATACATAAGTATGGAGTAATGTTTGTTATATGTTAACATATATGCATTCATCAGCTTCTTTTAGTGGTTAAGGCACCAGGCTAGAAACTAGGAGACCCTGAGTTCTAGTTCTGCCTTAGGCATGAAAGCTGGAAGGGTGACCTTGGGCCAATCACTTTCTCTCAGTCCAGCCCATCTCACAGGGATGTTTTTGTGGGGAAAATAGAAGGAGGATGGAGTATTAAGTAAATTTGCTGCCTTGAGTTACTTTTAAAGTTTAAAAAAGGGTGGTGGTGGGAGAAATCTAACAAATAAACAGGGAAAACCAGTAATGCAGGCCTCAAAACATTCCCCATATTTGCTGAGAATGAGATACAGGGCATCAGTGAGAAGGAATAAATAGTAAAATTACATATTTTTGTTAATGGTCAAGATCTTTCCATCCATCACCCAACATGGTGTGCTGTGGAAATCCATTTGCTTCGATTGGAGGGATTAAATGTATCTCTTAAAAAAAAAATTAGTTACTTTTTGCTGCAGTTCCAAACAAACAGGCATTATGGAAGCCAAGAATCTGATCAGATTTGTTTTAAGCACCCGTTCCAAATTAACATACTCCACCTTAGAATCTACGTTGTCCTGTCCAATGGAGAGGCAATAAATGAAACTAAGAAGCATTCAGAGCAGAGGAATAAAGTGTGTGTGTGTGTGTGTGTGTGTGTGTGTGTGTGTGTGTGAGAGAGAGAGAGAGAGAGAGAGAGAGAGAGAGAGAGAGAGACAGAGACAGACAGACAGACAGACAGACAGACAGACATTCCACTGATTAATTCTCTTCACTGTCAAGAAATTTCTCCTTATTTCTAGGTTAGTTCAGGTGCTTTGGAGAATACGTTGACCCACTCTTCTCTGTGACAACCCCTCAAATATTGAAAGACTGCTACATTGTCACCCCTAGTCTTTCTTTTTTCATTAAACTAGCCATACCCAATTCCTGCAACCACCCTTCATATATTTTAGACTTCTATTTTCTAGCTTCTATTTAAATCATTTATACAGAGGCAGCCTAGGATTTCACCCAAACTCATCTAGTATTCATTAGCTCTTTGGGAGCACGGTCTTTACTCCCAATAGGCAATTATTCCCAAGGAGATCCATTTGAAACCTTACAGTTCTTTAGTTGCGGTTGCTTTGGGGCCATTTTATTCTGAAATTCTGAGATATTTTGCAAGAACAGATGCTGGTAGAATGGGTTCTAAAATGTTGGAAGAATTGATTGTGTCCCTGGGTATATAGCTGGTTCAGAGACGCTCTGGGAGAGAGTGTTTTTCCCCGCCTCCTTAAGCTGCCTCTTCATCCATTCTTGCCTTCTACTGAAGAATCACCCAAGGAGATATACGATGTCTGCTTTTCCTAAAACTCTTCATATTGTTCTTTTCTGTGGAGATATAATTTCCCTTTTTTTTCTTGAGAAAAACATATACAACAAGACAGAAGCTGGGCAAAAAAATAAGACTTGCTTCATTTAGTATACTTGACCAATAATCTGGTTCCCACACCCCTCTGAGCAAATTGTATGGTTAAATGAAGTTAAAAGTACAGAAAACAAAAATAAAAGCCAATAAAAGAATGTCACAAGTGCTGAAAGAAAGCCACTTTTTGCAGTCTTTTGTATATAATTAATATATTTTTCTAAACGTGTACAGTGAAAAGAACAAAACAGAATTCACTACTGATTGAAAGACTAGGTATATAATTTCTATCTCCTCTTTATCTCTAGGTATGTAATCACAGTCTGCAAAAATAGAATTACCTGTACATAATCAGAATTTGAAGGAAAGTTTGAAGGATTTGTATACAATAAAAAAGAGACTTTTATAAGATACACACACACACACACACACACACACACACACACACACATCCCTAATTTGCTATAGGACATTTACACATAATTTACTTAAATTGTATAAATCTAGCATATTTAGATTGTTGCTTTGGAGACTTTGATATGTAGTGCACAACTTTGTCCTTAAAAATGCAAATTAGTTTTTTAAAAACCTTTGGGAGTCGCTGAAGATCCAATGGGAAATACCTACAGCAGCAGAGGTGGGTTGCTCCTGGTTCAGCCTGGATTGGTGGCAGGAAGCTCCAGCCACCCGCCCAGACACTTCTGTGCATGCACAGAAGCGTTGGACCTGCACTCCTGAACCGGTAGTAAAAAAATTGGCAACCCACCACTGTACAGCAGTAACTATTTTCCCATGTGGTTTTTCTAATTAGTAACATGGTCACCAAAACCTACTTTTGGAATTTTGTCTGTTAAATATGTCCACAAAAACGAAAGTCTAATCTTATCTATTTCCTACAAACACTGTTGACAATGGATTGAATTATAGGCTGAAGGCCTCTGTGGGCCACATGCTATTTACTGAAAACTAGTGAGGGCATTCCTAGACAAGATGAGGAAATAAGAGAGCCAATGTAGTATATGGTTCATACAAACAAACAAACAAACAAACAAAAACACACACACACACACACACACGTGTGTGTGTGTTGCATTTGTGTTGATAAATAAATAAAGGGAGACTAGTATAGATCTATTTCAAGCTATTTAGCTCTCATCAGCTAACCATACCCTTACTGGGATTTGAACCCTGGGCTGTTTTTACATGTTAGGCAATCTATTCTAATAATAAGTTACAAAGTTACACCTTATAAACCTTTGTTGTAAAAGAATGGGCTATTTGTAGGGACTGTGCAGTAACCACACCCAGTGGTGCTTTGTTGCTTTTAAAAAAAACTCAATTTAGCCTGAGATTCAGCCTAATCTGAATGCCTAAGAGAAATAAATTTAGTTATTTCTCTTTGTTTATTTCTCTCTTTTTTAACTCTCCATGCCAATTTTTTTTATTAAGTTGTAATATAAAATACAAAAATACAAAAGTGTAGAGAAGAAGGGGAAAAGAAAGGAAAGGCATTGACTTTCGACTTCCTTTGGTGCAGTAGAATAACAAGTAATATCGAACCTCAACTTTTTACTTTTATATAATAGTATAAACTAGCCTTTTTTATAACAACAGATCTATCTATCAGTCAAACCCAAAACCAAAGATTCATGCCCCCCCCCCCCCTCAAGCACAAAGTTCAGAAGCGGTTTCCAAGTAGAAACAAAAGTACTTGCATTTATTTTATTTTATTTTATTAAAACGGGCAATTTATCCATCTCTGCTAACTCCACCAGTTATTTCTCATTGTCCATATGTAGTGGAACATATTCATGTGGGCTGGGCAAAGTACAAACAAAACATTGAGTTCGATTGATAAAAACAGCTACATTGTTTTGAAAGGTTGTAGATGCAGCCACAATGCCGAAAAGCCAGTGGCAGTTTCTGAAGTCTATGAGCCTTGCCAAAGACGAGTCTGCTGGCTTTCATTTGAGTGAGATGCCACTATGAAAAGAGGACAAAAGGGCCTGTCTGTATAAAAGAGTGCCACCTAACACACACATCAGCCTCTCTTCAGTCATGTGGTAAATAAACCCACTGCCTGCTCCAAATGTCTGTATTCCCTAGAATTCTACACCCAGCTAAGCCAATTATAACCCAACGGAACAAATCACGTAAGCGGCATTTGATAAATATAAGAATTCCAGCCCACTCCTACAGTCAGGAGAAAAAAAAACCCTAAACTCTCTGAAGTGAAGATTTCCCAAGCATTTCATTGTCAAGAAGGATGGAAATGACAAGGAAGAAATAAGATGCTAAAAACAAGCCTGGTAGAAAGAAATGCCTTTTTAAAAAAAAACCAAACAAACAAGTACTTGTTGCAATCTACTTTTTTTTTTTTTTTTTGGCAGCCACATAAATCAAACATCGTACCCTGGAGACAGCATTATTCTATTCAACAAGGGACATACCTTTGGTGGCACTTGTTGACTTTCCAATGCTATCTTTAAGCTCTCAGAGAGACGGAGAGAGGTTACATTATTCAGGCCTCCGTGTATGAGGTTTCATATTTTTTGAGTGTGGTAATTTCTCTGTTTTTACAGACTATATATACTCTGTGTGGTGTTGTCAGGTAGGGAAATCTGGTGGGTCAGTGTAACTTTCCTGATCTTTAAAAAAAATGCAAGTTAGATCTTTGGCTGTGAAATGTATGAACTTCCAGTGTAATCATCACAGTTATTAAAGAAAATAGATTATGTCTCTATAAAACTAATAATACGAGAAGGCCCCTTAGAAATATTGTAGTGATAGAAAAGAAGCTCAAAGAAAATATGAATTATAAGGACATACCTTATTAAGAAAGATCTTATTAATGAGGTGGGAAAGAAGACGGTGGCAAAGGCAATAAATAAAAAAATAAAATAAAAAGAGAGCATGGAAAATTATAAAAACAAAATGAGGAAAAAGAAAAGCCACGAGAAGCTATTTTTCTCTCTCTCTATTCTACCAGCTGCAGGGTTGCAAAAAAAAAATATCTAATGAACATCACCAGTTTGGGTTTTTTTTTCCTTTTAGACATTGTTTCTCAGCTATGATATGTGATTCGTTATCTGTCAAGAATGTCTCTAATAGTCTGTCAGGAAAAGAAAAGAAAAGAAGAAGAAAATGTATGTCAGAGAAAAGAAACCATTTCTTCTTTTCTCCTCTCTTTATCAGGATCACTGAGATAAGCAAAGGTTGCATTTCTAGAAAAAAAAGGTTGAAGATGCCATGAAACAGAATATGTTAAAAAATATAAGCAGCAATATAAGGTTATGCATTTTAACATATGATAAAGCCTGGGCTATTCCAATCATCCTTATTTTGGGATGTTACTGTGCAGACTTTCCAGGCTGTGACTTTTTGTCTTTGTCAGCCTTAAAAGATGCAGGTTGGTTTTATGAATCCCAGTCGGGGGTTCACTCACCTTTTGGTAGTATATAATCTGTGTATCTGTCTGTCGGACAGAATCACTTTCTCTCTTTATCCAGTTTAGAATACAGAATAAATACTGAATAAGTGAGTTGGAATAAACCTTGGAGGTCTTCTAGTCCAACCCACTATTCACGTATTTGTAGACTATCAACTCCACAAGGATTTGGGCAATTCACAACTCTGGCATAAAACCATGAAAACTAATCAAATCAACCTCAATTCTCAAATACTTTCTTCTCCACCAAATTGCCTCCCACCCAATTATAAAAATCTCCATCATCATCATCTCATCACCATCCTCTCATCATCACCATCATTTTAGCCATTGCCTATTTCCTGCAGGATGAAGGCCTCTTCCATATGTTTCCAACCAATGCGGACCTGAGTTTTCTTTTGCCAATTGGGCCCACAATACTTGCTGATATTGCAGTGCCATCGTACAGATCTCTTTCATGGATGCTTTTTATCAAGTAGGATCCTTTCTAGGACTGCCTTGGTCCACCTACCATTAGTTCTTCTTGCTATGTGAGCAGCCCATTTCCATTTCAATTCTTTTACTCTCTTGATGATTTTGTATAGTTTTGTTTGTTCTCTAAACCATGTACAGGTGCCTAGAAGTCTGGTCTTACCAAGGCAGTATGTAGTATTGTATTTGTAGACTATCAACTCCACAAGATTTGGGCAATTCACAAATCTGGCATAAAACTATGAAAACCAATCAAATCAACCTCAACTCCCAAATACCTTCTCCTCCACCAAATTCCCTCCTGCCCAATTCTAAAAACCTACATATTAAACAATCTTTCAAAGCTCTGTGGAAAAGCTTGGTTTGGACTGCCTTTTTGAATATCTTTAAAAAGAAATGACATCTGGATCTCTCTGGGAGCGCCATAATCTGTGGGGCCATAAACAGAAAAGCACAAAACCCCTTCCCTTTATTCCAACCAGTGGTGGTGATTCTTATGATCTGAGCTCATGACATATAGACAGCCTAGTTCTATCTGAAGGAGATAATCCTTCAAATGCCCAGATGCCAAAGGTGTTATCTGTTCCAACCAGCACTTTGTTTGAATGTTTTCAGGTGCCAACTAGAAGCCAATGCAAAACTCCAAGAGTCTCTATCCTTCCAATTTGATCTTGCAGACTGGGCATGTTGCAGGATCTCATCAGCCAAAGAGGGTTAACTAGTGGGACTAGAAGATGATGAGTCTTTTCAGCAGTAGCCTCTCCTCTGTGGAATATCCTTCCCTGTGGAGATGAGAAGGGCACCAACCCTATTGACCTTTCATAAGGCTTTAAAAACTTGACTGAGTTCCCATGCCTGGAGCTCTGAATGTGTCAAGGACCCTTTTCTTGGCTTTACTGTTGACTGCTTAACTATCTCAGCTACTATTTATATTTATTTTGGTTATTTTTATTGATTTTAAATGGTTTTCTTAATTGTGGCAGGATTCAATCTGTGTCAGTCACTTGGACCAGAGGTTTTGTCTTCTGAGCTTTTGGAATTGTGCTGGAGCCCATCTTCAGATAACTTCTCTCTAGCTGGATTTGAGAGTAGTTCCCTGAAGATGAGCTCCAGCACAAGTTCAAAAGCTCAGAAAAGTATAACCTGTGGTCCGAGTGACCAACCCAGATTGGATCCTGCAGCATTATCCTGGGACACCTATGTTCGCCTTCATTTGTATTTTTTATTGTTTTAGAATTGTAAGCGGCCTAGAGTCATTGGTTGAAATGCAGCTACAACTAGTCTTCAAAGGCAGCTTCATGTAGATTGCATTGCAGTAATCGATTTACCCAGTCAAGGGGTGATTCAGTGTATGGCTGTTTAAGTCCTTGGCTTTGTTTAAATCTGGAGGATTGAGACTTGTCACATAGCCAATGCATCTGAATTATGTGTTCAGTGTTACAGAACGTAATGCTACATGCAGAAAGGTCAGTGATTATGGTCAGGAGGGAAGAATTAGGAAGCTTCTATCAGAGTCTGAGCAGAGGTGGTATTCAACCAGTTCTGACCCATTCTGGTGAATCGGTAGCAGAAATTTTGAGTAGTTCAGAGAACTGGCAAATACCAACTCTGGCTGGCTCTGCACCATCTATTTGCTGCCTGTCAAGTCCCAACTGATCAGCTGGGTCTTCTTCTGTTGCCCTGCACAGGAGAACAGAGCTGGGAAGCAGGTTAGTGGGGTGGGGTGGAAATGGAGATTTTATATTATTCTTGCCCTGGAGAGGGGTGAAAATGGAAATTTTACAATTTTCTTCCCCTAGTGGTACTCAACCTTCCCAATGCCGCAACCCTTTAATACAGTTCCTCATGTTGTGGTGACCCCCCAACCATAGGAACCAGTGTCTCGGTTCCTAAGACCATCGAAAATATGTGTTTTCCGATGGTCTTAGGCCAGGGGTCTGCAATCTTAAACACTCAAAGAGCCACTTGAGCCCGTTTATCAGAGAAAACAAAACACCGGGAGTCACAAAACCTGAATGGGCATGGCCAACTCAATGTTACTCACTCCCCCTGAGTCACTTGACTCCCCCACTAGCCACAGCTACCCAGGTTTTGTAGCTGTTTTCTTTTCTATGGGAAATACACACACACATATTTCTCCCTCTCCCCTTCTCTCTTTCTCCCTCTCCCATCTCTCTCTTTCTCCCTCTCTATCTCCCTCCCTCCCTAATCTCTTTATCTGTCTCTCCCTCTCCTCCATCTCTCTCATTCTCCCTCTCCCATCTCTTTTTTCTCTCCCTCTCCCATCTCTCTCTCCCTCCCTCCATCTCATCTGCTTCTTCCTCCCTCCCTCCATTTTTCTTTTTCCCTATCTCCCTTCCTCCCCCTCGCTCATTTTTCTCCCTCCCTCTCCCCATCTCCTTCTCCCTCCCTCCTATCTCTCCCCCTTCTCCTCATCTCTCTTTCTCTCTCTCTTTCTCCCTCTCTCCCCCTTCTCTCTCTCTCTCTCTCTGCTGAGGAACAATCGCCAGCCATGGTGGAGGCCTCCCTTCAGGTGACCCTCCTCCCCCTCGCTGCCGTAGAGTGGAGTGGGAAGGGAATGGAGATTTAACAGTATCCTTCCCCCAGAAGTGGGGAGGGAATGGGGATTTTGCAGTATCCTTCCCCTGCCACACCCACCAAGTCACACCACGGCCACAGAACCAGTAGTAACAAATTTTGAATCCCATCACTGGTCCTGAGGTTTTCAAACTTGGAAAAGAATCTTTAGGAAACAACTTGTATAATTCTAACAGAGCTGGGAAAAACAATAGGTAGAAGAAAGAATAATAAAAAGGGTAATAGGAGAGTAATGTGATTGTGCTTTAACATTTCTGTATTCTTAACTCATTGTTGGCTGCCATCCAATACAACCAAATAACACCAGAACATACTTGAAATTTAACTACCCTGAGTCTTAAGAGCAAAATGTTAGAAATGTCAGTTTGGGGTGTTTGATTTATACCTTCGACCTAATTCTAATTATTTTAACCTCATAATTTGCATAAATCCAATAACAGCTATCAAATCTGACGAAGACATAAATTCTTCTGGTAGCCTTTGATTTACAACCAGTATACTGTTTTCTCGGTTGACCCTTTCGAGACTGTGTTTTTTTTTAATAAAAAAAATAGTGGAATGATTTTTTTTTTAAAAGGAAGAAAATAAATGGAGAGGATAAAATGTTATACATTTTACTAACACATTGTAGAAACCTTCCTTCAGTTTCACCCATTCCAGTGGTGGGTTCCAGATCCCATTCCAACCGGTATGGTTGGAACAGGCCCAGCGTTGTCCACATGGATGCGTGCAGTGCACGCTCTCAGCGCACGCATATGTCTTGCCATCCAGCGACACCTCTGTGAGCTTCCGTGACGCTCCAGCTGCTTGCGGAAGCGTGAAAACTTTAAAGACAAGTAAGGAGAGTGGGCAGGCGGGTGGGCCCTCTGGAGCATCGTACCGGAGCGGTACCCGGTGTTCCAGGCAGGCTCCTGAACGCCTGTACCAGGGCATATCTCCTGCAATCCACCACTGACCCGTTCAGATAGAAAGCATTGTTTTGAACTTACAAATGCCACATCATCCTTACAGAAAGGTTAATTAGTGAAGTATATCACTTAATCATTACAAAAGGATGACAACAATCCCTTACAGATCTGCATATGCAGGCCTAATGATTGGGATGGATGTGAGCTCTGTGTCACATCATGGTTTCAGAATTCACTGAAGAAAAAGTGGATAAAGTATAATCCTCTAGATCCGTGATGGTGAACCTATGGCACGTGTGCTACAGGTGGCACATGGAGCCAACTCTGCAGGCACACGAGCTGTCGCCCCAGTTCAGCTCCATTGCATATGCGAATATTACATATTATAATGTAATATTCTTTAAATATGGCTATAAGCTAAATTGGGGAAACTTGCTTCCTATTCTTTATTCCCAGTATTTTTTTTAAAGCAAAATGTTTCCAAGCAAGGAAGATCTACTTGGATGTAGAATGCGTAACAGTTATTGATGGATCATCATCCTTGAAATAATCAGATTTCTTTTTAAATAAAGCCATCAGCAATGACAGTGATTGTCCTATCTTGTAGAGACTTCCATTATTAAGTGTTCCATGAGGATGAAGAAAACTTTCAGCTGGCCTTGCCAGCTGACAGTTTTCTAACCAGCTTTCTCTTCTGTCATTTTTTTTCTTTTCTTCACACTTCCTTTTCCTCTTATTTCTTGCTTTCATTTTGACTTTGACTTTATCCAGTTGCAATACAGTTTCTCTGCCTAGACTCTTAAAACACAACCATCCTTGCCAGTGGTGGGATTTTTTTACTACTGGTTCTGTGGGTGTGGCTTGGTTGGTGTGGCGGGCGTGGCATGGCAGTTGTGGCAGGGGAAGGATACTGTAAAAGCTCCATTCCCTCCCCACTCTAGGGGAAGGATACTGCAAAATCCCTATTTCCTATTTCGTCCCAATCAGCTGGGACTTTGAGGCAGACAATAGATGGGGGCGGGGCCAGTCAGAGGTGGTGTTTACCGGTTCTCCAAACTACTCAAAATTTCCACTACTGGTTCTTCAGAACTGGTCAAAACCTGCTGAATAACCTGATCCTTGCCCGCTTGCCTAGGATGAAGTCTGTCACTTGTAAACATGAATTACAAATAGTTCTAATTCACAACAGTTCATTTAGTGATCATTCAAAGTTACAACATTATTGAAAAAAAGGACATGACTGTTTTCCCCACTTATAACCAATGCAGCATCCCCTTGGTCACGTGATCAAAATTCGGATGCTTTGCAAACAAGTTCATATTTATGACCATTGCTGTGTCCCGGAGTCACATGATAGAGCTTTTGCAATCTTCTGACAAGCAAAGTCAATGAGGGAAGCCAGATTCACTTCACAACAGTGTTACTAACTGAACAACTGCAGTGATTCACTTAACAACGGAGACAAGAAAGGTCGTAAAATGGGACAAAACTAACTTAAAAATGTTTCACTTAGCAACCTAGCTTCAATTGTGGTTGTAAGTTGAGAACTACCTGAACAGTGGAGAAAATTTTATATGTACCAGAGATATGGCTGGTTTTTAAAAAAAGCTTTTATGTCCATAAAAAGCAATACTTCCGTTAATATATGCACAAATTATTTTTCATCCTCTTTGAAGGCTGGTTCTAAAAGATCTGCAAGGAATAAATCCTTTATTCATTTCACTCTTGGATCTTTACAAAAAGTAGCCAGGCTAATCTCAAAGAAAGACTAGAACACTTCACCGAAAAGGAGAAAATTGATAAGGTGAAGGAATTACAAATGGGAAAAAACAAACTCTCCCTTACATATCACAGCACTCAGTGAACATTTTTCCCCATCATAGTATTATGTAAATATTACAATTTTACTAATAAAGATTTCAAACAGCATAGTTTTAAAGTATTTATTATATTTCCTTTTGTACTGATATCTCAATGAGCATAAAGTGTTGTTGAAAGGAATAGGAGGCTTAGCAGATCAGATAGCAAACACAAACACTCTGTCCTCAATTTTAATAGACTAATGGGGAAAATAGTGTTTTTGGTAGCTGAACACCCATTAATATGAAGCTTACTCTACCCAAGCAACAATAACTCCAATGAGTACAACAAGTTAGGCCACATCACCTCCTCCCCGCTCCTCCTCGCCTTCCGGGCAGAATATACCACCTTTGCCTCTGAAGAAGAGGTCCATTAGGTCATAGGGCTACTTTGCTTTACGAAAGCAGTGAAAATGTGGCTTTTCAAACCAGTCTGGAGTGCTTTAGTGATTGTGATGGGTGTCAAGCAATGAGATTTGATTAACATTGTCTTTTGGGTAGTTCTACCATTATTATTTTCTTTTCAGCATTTGACTCTTTGTCTTTAAGTGACTTGCCAATTATAAGCCACCTTTCATTTGTTGGCCCTATACACCTAATATATCATCATCTTCATCTTCATCACCATCATCATTAAGCCACCAGCCTGCTTTCCCCTCAATCATCCCAACTCTTTCCCTCCCTCTCTCTCTGCCCTCAGCCACTGACATTGCGTCAGATTAAGATTCCACCCATCTTGATCTTCACTTCACTTTCCTTCCTTTCCTTTCCTTTCCTTTCCTTTCCTTTCCTCTGCTTTCCTTTGTCTTCCCTTCCCTCTCTTCAGATGCTGCATTCAGCAGATTTTGTCTGCTAATTCTGAAGTTGCTTAAAGCAACATTTGTAAAATCAATGGCTTAGTGCACACAGAATAATCCACATTTTCTCAAAAGCTTTAGTTCTCAAAGTCTCAGAGAGCCAGCTGCTACTTGGCAGGGGGAAAAAAGATGGGCTGAGTTTGCCCATCTCTGAACCAGAATAAGATTTGTTTGACTTAGCATATTTTGATGGTTCAGGGATGTTTATTTATGGTATTTATTAAATTTTTATCTCACTATCCAAAACATCAAGTGTTGTGTCAGTGCAGTCAGTTACGTTTTATTCAGTAATCCACAGGCAATCAAATCAGGTCTCACTTCCAGGTGTGTGTCAGGTCACTCAGCAGTGCCCAAGAACTTGTGATTCAGCACTGTTTCCATGGGCTTAATTTGCAACAACCACTCACTGGTTTATCACTTGATGTCTTGAGAATCAGTTGTTTCAGCTAGTTTTGGGTTATAAGTACCATCAATCCTGACCACTGTCAATATCAGTTGCAGCATTTATGGTCCAAAATAAATGGAGATATGATCACATAAACCCCAGTCAGATTGGGAACTACTGTATGTATGTATGTATGTATGTATGTATGTATGTATGTATGTATGTATGTATGTATGTAGTTATTTAGTTGTTATTTAGTTGTTATTTAGTTGTTATTTAGTTGTTATTTAGTTGTTATTTGGTTATTTGGTTATTTGGTTATTTGGTTATTTGGTTATTTGGTTATTTGGTTATTTGGTTATTTGGTTATTTGGTTATTTGGTTATTTGGTTATTTGGTTATTTGGTTATTTGGTTATTTGGTTATTTATTGCTTATGCTGCCTATCTCATTATTACAATGACTCTGTATGGCTTAAAATATAATAAAAAGGTAGAAAAGATAAAACAAAACAATCAAAATGAAGATGATTCAATAAGAATCTAAAAACCAAGAGGTTGGGTGGTATGGGAGTGAGGATCTTCTTGGTATCCCATCAGCCACCCCCAACATAGAGCATACCTATTGGGGTCCCAGCCCAACGTGGCACAGCCAGGTTTTCAGGCTCTTCCAGAAGGCCAGGAAGGCGGGGGCTGACCTCACCTCTAGAGGAAGAATATCCCAGAGAGTGGGGGCCCCAGCAGAGTCTTCTCCTGGACTCTAATAGCTAAAATGTTTTGGCAGACAGGATGCAAAGTAGGCCTCTTTCACTGGAAAGAGTGGGGCTAGTCTCACCATTGGGGTGAGACGATTCCTCAGATACTTGGGATCTTTTGGACCCATGCCATAAAGGGCTTTAAAGGTAATGACTAACATTAACATTTCAAAGTCAAGAGACAGAGATGGTAACCGGTAGTGGAAAATTTGAGTAGTTCGTAGAACTGGTAAATACCACCTCTGATTGGCTCTACCCCAGTGGTGGGTTGCAGGTGGTACACCCCAGTACGGGCGTACCGGACCCTGCCCAGAGCACTGGATACGATTCCGGAACGGTGCTCCAGAAGGCCCACTCACCCGACTGAGCTCCTTACCTGTCCTTTAAGCCTTTGACGCTTCCGTTCATGTGCATGGCACATCCAGTGCCTGCGCGACGCTCCCCCAAGCAGCTGGAGCATTGTGGAGGCTTGCGGAAGCATGGCAGGCAGGTACGATGCATGCGCATGCTGCACGCATGTGCGCACGTGCCATGCGTGTCTATGTGGGCGACGCCAGGCCCGTTCCAACTGTACTGGTTGGAACGGGATCCGGAACCCACCACTGCTCTGCCCCCATCTATTCTCTGCCTCCCAAGTCCCAGATGATCGGGAGGGAATGGAGATTTTGCAGTGTCTTTCCCCTGGAGTGAGGTGGGAATGGAGATTTTACAGTATCCTTCCCTTGCCACACCCACCAAGCTACACCACGCTCTCCAAGCCACGCCTACAGAACTGGTACTAAATATTTTTTAATCCCACCACTAGCAAGAGAGCTATTGTTCTAAATAGAAAAGACAGAGATGATGTCATATTTGTAGAAAACTTCAATGTTGCGCTAGGAGAAAGCCCACCAGATGTCTCCAAATTCTAGCTTCTGCCTTAAAAGCAATAAAACAATATTCCTACCAAGCATTTAAAATAATTAAATTGAAGAGTGGACATATAATATAGTTTATGTTTCTCCAAGTCATGTACGTTGCAGGAAAAGTTTCACAAAACATGAAGCTACAAAAAAAAAAAAAGTGAAATGAGGCTAAAAATATTCGGTAATTCAACTTTTGCACAGCTGATCTTCTCCAGTGCTGCAAGTGCATCTTTGTACTTTCTCTAGTTCACCACTAAGTTTTCACTGAGCAAAGAAACATAACCGAAATCAATCTACATAATCCATTCATGCAGTTCATATAATTAGCCACGCAAGTGAAATAACTTCTAGAGAATGAGCAAAATTATCGACAGGACTTCAAAAATAGCGGAAGGTATTGGCAGTTAGAAGGTAACCAATATCGTGCAAACCCAAAAAAGTTCATTCGGTCACAAACTCACCGAAGGACGAAAGCAAGAAGACAGATCCCATTGATTTTCAAGGCTTAGGTTTTTATTTATTTATTTAACACCCTAAGAAATGCAGTGGAAAACCTATAGCGAGATTGGATATTGAATCAGGGCCAGGCCTACGGAGCCAGACATTCTAGGCATATGTATTGCTTTCGACCGTCTTCGTCTGCAAAAGCAACATAGAAAAAGCAGGGGGGAAAAGAGGTGGCTGCTTTATTGATTCAAAGGGAGATGTGTTGTGATGCAATGATTTCAAAGGATTTTTATCCAATTCAATAACTGGAATAGTTCATAAGGAAAAGGGTACGAAAAGCTTATACACATGTAGCCTTGGCTGAGAAGTGATCGAGCAGACTTGTTAAGCAAGGATGCCCTAAGGTCATGCTTTTATAAAAGTTCTGATTTTTTAAAAGTTTTTTTTATTTTTAAATAGATATATTCATTTATCTTATCCTGCCTTTGTTACTTTATAACTGTGACAAACATACCCCTCCCTCCTCCTGTTTTCTCCACCACCACCATAACAACAACCCTGTGAGTGAGTTGGGTTGAAAGAGAGTGACTCGTCCAAAGCCACCAGCTGGCTTTCCCGGCTAAAGCAGGACTAGAACTCACAATCCCCTGTTTTTTAGGACAGCAGCTTTAATTTGACACCAGAGGTGTCAAATTCGCATCATCACAGCGGTGTCAAGGGATGAATCGCAACTTTCCCTCCCTTCGCTACACCAGGCATGGGCGTGGCCAGCGCATGACACATCTGGCTGCAGGCCACGAGTTTGACAGTCCTGCCCTACACCAAAGTGGCTCTAATATGCTGTTTGTCAAAATAGAATTTTACCAAGGTGGCTTTGGCAGACCGCACTGTAACATTTCCAGCATAATAAAAGTCTGACCTTTCACATATTTATTTGCAGAGGACTCGAGAGACCATGCTTATGATGCATGTGTAATGAATATATTTAAGCAATATTGTGGATATTGTTAGAAACCTTATCAATAATATCCTCTTGGCTTTTTCATATTGGTTGTAATATAGATTGATTTTTTTCTCCCTTTGAGCTCATTTTGTTTTTTCACTTTTAAAGTTCTTTCTCTTTTCCCTCTATATACAGCATCTCTCCCTCTCCCTCTTTGTGTGTGTGTGTGTGTGTGTGTGTGTGTGTGTGTGTGTGTGTGTGTGTGGCACTTGGTAAGACTTTGCCATGCAAGTGAAGAACAGCAGCAAGATGAAAACACAGGTACTCCTCAACTTACGATTGTTCATTTACCAACTATTGAAAGTTATGACAGTGCTGAAAAAGAGACTTGTGCCCAGTCGTCACACTTCTGACTGTTGCAACATGTCTTCAGTCACACAATCAAAATTCAGGGATTTGCATTTATGATGCAGTATCTTGAAATCACATGATCACTGTTTACGACATCTCAAGGGGCTTTTGACAATCCAAATCAATAGGGGTGAGATTGATTCGCTTACAGAACCCGTGATTCACGTAACGACTGTGGCAAAAAAGGGTTGTGAACTCATACGTGACTCACTTAATATCACTTAGCATCAGATGTTATGGTCCCAACTGAAGCTGTAATTTGAAGATTACTTGCACTTGCACTCTTGTAAGGTTTATGTCCCTCTTTTGAAAATGGGGGGGGGGATCCCCGGGGGAAAGAAAATTGCTTAGCAGTAATAAAAGTTAAGAAAATGGTTTTCTATAAAAATAAGGTATTAAAAATGAGATGAATGAGTCAGCTTTAACAGTAACTAAGAAGAAGGATTTCAAAGATCCTTTGGATAGTAAATACTCTCAGCATGTGATTATTCATCATGAATGTGCTGTTAACTCCCTGGAGCAGCGAGATTATCTTCTTTCAGTGTTTTCCCCACTTTCTTTCTTTCTTTTTTCTTTTTGCAATCCTATAACAAGTTTATTTGACTTCATTTAGTGCTCAAGGATATTACAATCCTATTCTGCCAACTTTTACATTTTGCTCCAACTCTGCATATTGTTCAGAATAAAAAAATGAGGTATACTTAGAATTCTCTAGCTTATTTGAGGAAATCCAACTTTTTACACTTACAGTATGCTAAAGAATGTAATTTTTGAAAACGTGGGCAGAGCCCTTGCTGATGTTAGCTGGCCATGGATGTTAAAGTAGGCAAGGTGGGAGTAAGGAGCAGGATTCTGACTGAGGCCAATGCCTCCTTGCAGAAGGGAGTGGTCCCAGTCGCCTCAAAAGATGAACTAACTTAAACCTCAGAATAATACAATACAATACAATAATACAATGGCAGAGTTGGAAGGGACCTTGGAGGTTTTCTAGTCCAACCTCCTGCCTAGGCAGGAAACCCTATACCGTTTCAGACAAATGGCTATCCAACATCTTCTTAAAGACTTCCAGTGTTGGGGCATTCACCACTTCTGGAGGCAAGCTGTTCCACTGATTAATTGTTCTAGCTGTCAGGAAATTTCTCCTCAGTTCTAAGTTGCTTCTCTCCTTAATTAGTTTCCACCCATTGCTTCTTATTCTACCCTCAGGTAGCTTGGAAAATAGTTTGACTCCCTCTTCTTTGTGGCAACCCCTGAGAAATTGGAACAGTGCTATCATGTCTCCCCTAGTCCTTCTTTCTATTAAACTAGACATCCCCAGTTCCTGCAATCGTTCTTCATATGTTTTAGTCTCCAGTCCCCTAATCATCTTTGTTTCTCTTCTCTGCACTCTTTCCAGAGTCTCCATGTCTTTTCTACATTGTGGCGACCAGAACTGAATGCAGTATTCCAAGTGTGGCCTTACCAAGGCATTATACAGTGGTATTAACAATTCACGTGATCTTGATTCTATCCCTCTGTTTATGCAGCCTAGAACTGTGTTGACTTTTTTGGCAGCTGCTGCACACTGCTGGCTCATATTTAAATGGTTGTCCACTAGGACTCCAAGATCCCTCTCACAGTTACTACTATTGAGCAAGGTACCACCTGTACACGTGCATTTCATTTTTGTTGCCTAAATGTAGAACCTTACTCTTTTCACCATTGAATTTCATTTTATTAGATAGCGCCCAATGTTCAAGTTTGTTAAGAGCCTTCTGTATTTTGAGCCTGTCTTCTGGAGTGTTGGCTATTCCTGCCAGCTTGGTGTCATCTGCAAATTTATTCCCTCATCCAAATCATTGATGAAGATTTTGAAGAGTACTGGGCCCAAAACAGAGCCTTGGGGTACTCCACTGCATACTTCCCTCCATGAAGATGCAGTTCGAATAACAGAGTAACAGAATAATACAGTTGGAAGGGACCTTGGAGATCTAGTCCAACCCCTACTCAAGAAGGAGATCCTTGTGGGAAGCCCCTTCCCTCTCCCTGTTGGAAGAAATATCCATCTGGTTCAGTTCCAAGTGGGGAGAAAGACACTGGAAACATAGAGGCTGATTGGAAAGATAGTTTAATGGTAAAGCATAACCACCAATCATGTGTAATTCTTGGTAGCTGACCACATGGAGTGGAGAGTGAGGGTTATTTCTACTAGTGGTGAAATCCTCTGAAATCTGCTATTGGTTCAGTGAGTCTGCTACTGAGCGCACGCTTTCCACCCTTTCCGCCCTTTGCATACACACACGCTTTGCATGCATGTGTGCCTGAGGCATGCCCATGCAGCACTAAAAAAGGAACATTTTGAACCTTTCTAAGTCTGCAAAGGTAAGTAAAACAGCGAGGGGGAGAATCTTCTGTGCCACACAATTTAGATTAGCTAGAAAGCAGGAAATCCGACGATTCTAGCTAATATAAATCGTGCACTACAACTGATCGTCAGAAATACCGGTTCACCCAAATCAGTAGCATTTTTTACTACCGGTTTGGGCAAACAGATCCCAACTGGTAGCATTTCACCCCTGATTTACGCATATCCTCTCTTGGGCCTTGTAGCATTTTTAGCTGTTCTCAAGCCTCTATGAACAAAGAAAATATTCAAGCCAACTTTGGGAAAGACTGAGGATGTATCTTACTCAAGCCCATTTTGATGTTTTCCCTTTTCCAATGTTTCTTTCACCTTTACATTGCTCTTTTCTATGGCTATGCTTTAATTCTTGTGAAACAATGTGGGAATATCAAAGAGGTAAGAAATGACGGGGTAAGGGATGAGGGGGTGAGTGCTTAGCAAGTTTGGGTGACAATGAGGGCTTAACTAACTTTAAGCATTTAGGTGTGACAGTAGATTATAGGCGGACTGTTAGCGTGTGACTGGCCCGGGCTGATTAACTGGGCCTGGGAAGGATGGATAAACAGCCAGTGATAGAAATGTATGAAATATGCTGAGATCTGAAACTGATGTGGTCTCTTGCCTGGGTGTGTATTGAAACCCACCAGCCTTTGCAAACACTTCATATAAAAACTTGGTTTTGTATCCAACAACTTTGGAGTTGAGTTTTACTCCTCACAGTGAGAAAAGACTCTTCCCAACTGAACTAATACAGTACACAGGTTGCAGTCTTTCCTAGAACACTGATGTAATCTCTATTCGTACTCTTGTTACTGTAATTCATACCGTATGGGGATATATTTTAAGACCACTTGAAATCTTCAGTTGGTATAAAATGAGGCTGCTGATGAGTTTACTAGTCAACCTCCACATTACCATATGAAATCATAACCATTCAATGGCTATTGATTTTCTTTCAGAATGCAATTATGGATGCTGAAAATCAGCCACAATGCATCTACAGCTCAGGCCCTGTTTTTGAGATGGCTTGCCCCAAATAAATTCCACCCTCCCTATTGGGATGATGTTAAAATAGCTAAGACCAGTAGGGGGCACTACACAACTGAGTCTTTCTTTATTGGGACAATTCAGGCATAGGAATCTACTACACAAAGTTTTATCTACAACCTTTTAACAGGCCTTGCAATTGATGGCTATACAATGCGTTAGTATTAGAGCTATCTTGGCCTGGCTATCAGTAGCTTGTAGGAAAAGAAATCTTATAGAAGCGAAATAGGTCTGCCTTCACCTCCCACCCCCCATACTGTATGTTCTCATACTAGAGAATTTTGTGGGTTTTTTTTTTATTGGTCTGAGCTTTATGCTAGAGCCCTCAAAACTCTTTCTTCATAAGAGAAGAAGGTGGGGATGCAGTTTGTGTAGTTTTTATTAGCCTGGTCAGGATAGTTTTGAAATCAAATGCAATGTATACTCATCAAGTGCACGTGTGTGGGTTTAAATCCCATTAAAAGTTGAACATAGAACATCTAATATGAAGATAACTACGCCCTAAGACTCCCAATGAGAATGGAATTGATTGTGTAGTGCCTCCCACTGGTCACTAGCAAAATGATAATAGCGTGAGGCCCAAACCAATGAGGATCACAAACTCTTTACATGTAGTTCTCAACTTACAATATTAATTTAGTGATGTTTCAAAGTTACAACAGCACCGAATAAAGTGACTTATCACCCTTATGACCATTGTAGTTTCCTCATGGTCATGTGACCAAAATTCAAATGCTTGGCAATTGATTCATTTATGAGGGTTGCATTGTTCTCATAAGAGGTGGTCATTGTGAAGCCTTGGAGCTTCTGGAGCGGCCCATGTGTGCAGGGTACTCGACTGGCTCCGGCTCTGCCCGGAGGCACCGCTGCAACCAACCGCCTCCTCCAGCTCGGGCGCCCTGCACTCATGGGCCACTCCAGGAGCCCGAGGCTTCGCAACCATTGCCTCCTCCAGCTCGGGCGTTGCCTGAGCAAGCCGAGCATCCAGCGCACATGGGCTGCTCCAGGAGCCCCGAGTCCACGTGAATGGTCATTTCCTTCCATACCCAGGTAGACGGAGCAAAGGGAGCATCCCAGACAGACAGAGCAAGAGCCCAGGGCCAAGCCCATTGATCACAGCCACCACTTCAAGAGCAGGCTGCTCGGCTCACCCCAGTGCCATCCGGGAGACAGCAAGGAGCCCCAGCCTGGCACCCCTCCTTGTCAAAAAAATTTCACCACCGTTTTGGTAGGTGTAGCTTGTTGTGTGGGTGTCATGTGACTGAGTGTGAGTGATGTCAAGTTGGCCATGCCCACTAAGTCACATGCTTCCCCACCTAGCCATGCCCACTGAACTGTTAGTAAAAAAAATTGAAACCCACCCCTGGACAAGGCCCTAGGAAATGCACTTTAACAAAGACAACAATAGGTAAATGAAACACAGCTGTTTCATCACAAATATATAAGAACAATTTGCGGGCTTCAGTTAACAACTCATTTATCAAATTGCCCCCATTAAAAATCAAATTGCCCCCCTCTGGGGCATGGGCCCCATGTTGGGAACCACTGGTTTATACATAACTCTTTCCTTACTTCTTACTACAATTCACTGTGGTTGTGATGAAGGAATGTTTTAGATCTTTGCGACACAAAGGATGGAATTTTGAACAGCATTTCTTTTGAGTAGAGTAGATTATTCCAAAAATAATCTTCAAAAGTTCAAAAGATTTATGCTTGAAGAAGAGTCTCTGTTGTTGAGTAGAAATCATGCTGCTGATTGTCTTGGTCCATTGGCAATGGAAATATGACAATGTAGGGTACGCTAATTATGCAGCCATGCTGCCTTTTAACGAGCAACTTTCATTGCAAGGAAAATTGTAAAGTACAAGAAAAAAAGGCTAACTTATTCTCTTGCTGCTGTACCATTCACATCTTAACTTTTCCATCTCAGGTAAATGAGGACTGAAATGAGAATCCAGCGACTCACATTAGAAAATGTGTCTTAAAGGGCTCGTGGGTTTTGGTGGTGGTGGGGGAATAGAAAGAGGGATTTGCAAAGCAAATGTCTCTTTTCTCAAACTGAGCAGGTAAGAGACTTGTTTTTTAAGCTTGGGAAATTGTTTTGATTGAAAGAGAGAAAAAGAAAGATTTAGAAACAACGTGTGACTCCTTAAAGCCTCTGCATACAATTTAATCGGGATTTTTTGCTCATCATAATTAAACTGGGATACTGCATCACTGATTAATTAAGATTGCCCTACAAGTTTACTTATGTTCACACGCACAAACACACACATACACACATCTACACACTCATTTGTATTCTTTTTTAAAAGGTTGAAAGCCTTTTTACAGAAACTTAAAACAGTAAAAATAGGCAACTGATTTTCTATTGTGCATTATTATGTATTATTATGTAGAGGTGCATATGTGCACATAAGATATAATAGTTATTAAGTGTTGGTTTCATCTATTTATGCCCATGTAGACAACAAATCCATTTCTTTCTAAGGGACTACCTGACTGAGAAGCTTCAACAAGGATGTGTGTAATAAAGATGTTGCTGAATGCTATTTATGCAATATCCTTTTTGGATATTGAAATGCCTTTCTGATATACTGGGACTCCAAATCCCAGAGGTTTGCAACTCTTTGCAACTCTACAAACTGGACTCCAACCACAGCTGGAGAGCACTATACTAGGCAGGTCAAAGGCACATGGTGACTTTACACACGAGGTGTCCCCGTCCAGCCAGTTAATGCTCTTCTACTTCATGTTCTGTCAGACAGGATGAATATGGAAAACAGAGGCACATGGAGAAAAGCAGAGTCCAATTTCCAGAAATGGGTTAGAGGAAGATCAAAATGCTTTCCAGTTGAAAGAAACAAAACAAGAAACAAGAACTGATCTGCATTGAGCTAGTCAATTGCCATGGATATCTGGCATAGTCCACCAAAACTGAAACAAAAGCAGTGGCTTTGGGGGTTAAACATGTAATTGTGTACAGTTTGTAAGAGGGTGCAAATACACACTTAGAAAAAAAAGTCTGTTCACTTAAAAATATGAAATTGTCTTTGAATTTCACTAGGTGAAATTCAGTAGGTGAGGCAAACTCCTTCCCTTTCCTTCCCTCCCCTCCCCACCCTTCCCCTCTCCTCTCCTCTTTTGCATTTCTTAACTATCGAACAACCATTGATCCTCTGGTGATGGACAAAACTGCTCAAACCACACAGTGTAAACAGAGTATAAAAACATAAAAACAATACTACTACCACTAATAATGAAATACAGTGCATGCAGTTATAAGAAACTTGTCAACACATAACATTCGTTATTTCTAAAAAGGCTTCATAGTACATATGTTTTTGGTTTTTTTTGCTTTTTAAGGGGGTCTTTTTATTTTGGCATTAGAAAGATACAGATGCCAAAGAAGCCCTTCTGGAAAGGGCATATCAAGTAGCTTTAAAGGCAGGGTTTCCATGGGATCTTTTAGCTATGCTTCCACCCCCACTATGTTTTTTCTCCCAATGGTTGTTCTTTGCAGCTTTGTAAAGGTAACAACTTTCAATGTGATCAATGTTATAAGTGCTTCCCTCCTCTTTGCAAGAGTGAAGGTGGATGAAACGTCTCAGAGGAATTTTTTTTTTAAAAAAATTCAGAGTGAGCTTCTTTGGCAGTCATAAAAAGTGATGCCCACAATAGCTGTGTTGAAAATGAACGTTTGGTTAAGTGAAATGCTTTTCCACAGGTGAAGCTAATGCTGTCATTTACTGGTTTGTATTTGCTAGAAGAAAGGGGTATTCTTCTTCTGTATCATGAGTGCTATGTGAATAAAGGAAGGAATATATTGATATACAATATCAGAGCGGCTACATCATAGCACAATAAATCTTAAGTTGTCTGAAAAGGACTTTTAAATTTGTATATGCAAGAAATGGAAGTTACGTCAGGCTGTTTATTCCAGCATGCGTGCAATCATCAGTTATTATCGATTATTATTTTTTTAAAAAAGTAATACAAAATGGATAAAGTATTAGAAATGTATACAACTTGGCTATGTCTATGTTTTATATGCAAACGCACACATCAGTGATGGGTTCCGGATCCTGTTGCAACCGGTACGGTACAGTTGCAACAGGGCCCGGCGTCTACCACATGAACACACACATCTGTCCTTACCTCTTGCAATGCCTCCGCAAGCCTCTGCGATACTCCAGCTGCTTGCCAGAGCATCGGCAGGCACTGTGCACTCCGTGCACATGTGTGGAAGCGCCGAAGAGCTCAAATACAGGTAAGGAGCTTGGGCGCGTGGGTGGGCCCTCCGGAGCACCATACCGGAACGGTACCCAGTGCTCCGGGCAGGCACCGGTATGCCCATATTAGGGCATACCACCTGCAACCCACCACTGGCACACATCAACTGGAAGTAAGGCAATGCTTATTTATATATTATATACTGGGCACATATTCATATTGCTCCCATTCCCCCCCCCCAAATATATATCTCAAAGTACTTCACACTAACATAGACATCCACCACAGCCAAGCACCTGATTTTTATCTATGATTCTCAATCCAGTTATGGCATTTCCTGGAACCAGGGGTGGGTTTCAATTTTTTTTTACTACCAGTGCGGTGGGTGTGGCTAGATGGGGAGCATGTGACTGAATGGGTGTGGCCAATTTGACATCACTAATGCACACTCAGTCACATGACCCCCTCACCAAGCCATGCCCACTGAAATGGTGGCAAAAAGTTTTGACGGGGGGGAGGGGGGCTCCAGCCTCGCTGGAGCTAAGGGAGGGCCTGCAAACTACCCAGTAAGAAAAAAATGTTTTTGTCCTCCCCGGCACCCAGGAACACTCTGCAGGCTTCAGCAGGGTTGGGAGAAGGCAAAACGCCCCGGGTTTTGAAAAGGATGGGGAGAAAATGGGTGGTGTTTTGCAAAACGGGCATTTTTGCCTTTCCCCCAGCCCTGCTGAAGCCTGCAAAGTGCTTCTGGAGCCTGGGAGAAGGCAAAAACATCTTCATTTTGGCAAAAAATGGTCCTTCTCTGGGACTCTTTCCAACTGCACTCTGGAGAACTGGGGACGCACTGCCTCTCTCAAGTCTTTTGGTTTCCCTCACTCCAGGCCAATCACCCACCAGTCCAAAAGCCTTCGCACACCAGCCTTTGCTGAGAGCAAGTCCTCCTTTTTTGCAATGTGGCTATCAAAGAGAATTAAGTGGATGTGATGCACCCAGAGCTGCCGCTTCTTTGCAACAGCCGAGGACCTCTTCCGCTTGGAGCTCCAAGCTGTGGAGAGAGGACAGTGGCTGCAATGCTGGCAGCTTCAGGGGGGGCTCCTTCCCTCAGTGGTTTGTTTTCTTATCTCTAGGCAGCTACACCATCTTTGTCCTTAAAGGCTGCTACTCCGTGCCTTTTGATCTTTCTCAAGCATTGAGAAAAGCAACCTTTGAAGGGACCGAAATGGAACTGCTGAAATGGAAGCTGAGAGACTTCTTTTCCACCGAGCCGCTGGTGCAGAGCGCCAAAAAGACCTCCGGTCGCTGCCACCATCTTTGAAATGTGCAGCTTTCTTTCTTTCTCCTCCTGGCTGGAGGACTTTTTTTTAAAAAAAAATTAATTTGTTTTTGAACAAGGACAAACAAACATAAAAATAAAAAAACCATCTTTCATTACAAATTGTAGAAAGTGTGTCAGTTGGTTACAGTATTTCCATGCATCTCTTCCATAATCACCACCTGCTTTTCATATCAAATCACATATTTTAAATTCACCTATATTCATGTATATCACAATTATTATATCTCAACCTTAATTTGACTATAATTGTTTTTACATCCTTTTATATATAATATTCAAAATCTAGAATAGGATTATATGATAATATTCCATTAAATCATCCTATCACAATACATCTTTATAACATATTCTAGATAAAACTTTTAAACCTCCTCTCATAATCTCCATGTTATATTTATATAAAATTTCATATTATCAAACTAATATATCTATATGTATTTTTATCATTAATCATTATTTAACTATAGCTATTGTCGCTTCATTTTATACATACTAGTAAACTAAATTTAACTTATTTTTTTATTATACATTTTCATTGCACCAATCTGTATCTTTCCAGTAATAGTACGGTCTTATATCTCTTGCCATTTGTAGCATTAATGTTCTAGTTACTTTCTTAATAAATCTTGTGTAAACTTCTCTTGGCAACATGTTATTCCTTTCGTATCTCATAAAAGCTTGAAACCCAACATCTGTTCTTTCCATCAGCTTATCTTTGGTATCGCTAGTGCTTCTGTCAAGATTTCTCTCCTTATCTCCGTCAAATTTTCTCTCTTTTCTTCTTCTGTGCTTTGAAATCTGGGGTATCTCTCCTTTCCATATTCCACTCTTGCCATTACCAACCATGCTCAATTTGTTGTCAGTATCCACAGTTTTCTTACCTCTTTGCTCATCTTTTTCTTCCATCTTTTGAACTCTGTCCTCCACTTTCTTCATTTGGTAAACACCGTCAATTTCTCCATCAGATTTTTTTGTTTTGTATTCCATATTCTCCAATCTCTTTTCAATTCTCTCTGTCACAACTAATAGATTTTGAATTTCAAACAATCATTTGCTATGTTACAGTTTCTTTTTCCTGCTGAGCCATTCTTTCAATTTTGTAGACACTGCCACTATAGGGTTTACGGCTATTTTAATAAACTTCAAATAAGTTCATTTATTATCTTTCAAGTCAAAATGTCGTCTTCCCTCCAATAGCTAGTGATAGAACTTCCAAAAGGCGCCCGTATAAACAACTTGTGCTTTTCCTACATTCACTGTCAGTAAACAAACTGAAAGAACTTTGAATCTCAAGTGATCAAAGAGAAAGAAGAAAAAACAATGTATCCAGCCACCAGCCTCTAAGTGGCAGTGTAACTGCTTTTCTGTCTGCCTGTATATATGTATTACATCTTAGGCAGATGTCTTAACCATTAAGCCACAGGTCCTCCTCCTTATCAGCTGAAGCCAGGGAAGTAGGTATATATTTAGTATATATATATATATATATATATATATATATATATATATATATATATATATATATATATATATATATATATATATATATATATATATACATATACATATACATATACATATACATATACATATACATATACATATACATATACATATACATATACATATACATATACATATACATATACATATACATATATATATATATATATATATATATATATATGTGTGTGTGTGTGTGTATTCTCAGAATTCTGAGAGAATGAGGAATTCTGGGAGTTGAAGTCCACACATTTTAAAAGTGTTGTGGTTGAGAAACATTGGGGTTGACCATAAGGCTCTGTACCTAATAAATACCATTTATTTATTTATTTATTTATTTATTTATTTATTTATTTATTTATTTATTTATTTATTTATTTATTTATTTATTACATTTATCTCCCCATCAAGCAACTCTGGGTGTAGATTCTGGACTGTTGGCTGATGGTGACTGACATTTTTCCTGGACTCGTAGGATTTGATGAATGACACGGTGCAATAACTTCTTTGAATGTTTCTTTACTTTGGATATTTCATTTATTAAGAAAACACATCAAAGCTAATGGCATCAGTTAGCTTTATTTTCCCCAGTCTGGCTCTGCAAGCAGAATTTACCTCTGGATAATTGCATTCCAAAGCTTGCTTCCTCCTTGCCTTTTCCCCCTGCTAATGCTGCTGCTCAACTTTTAAAACTGTTTTGTAGACATAACTTTTGTTTTTTCTCTACTACTGAATATCAGAACCTAAATTTTCTCTAACTGCATACAAATCAGCAAGCTGTAATTTGCTCTATCATGTAGTTGCACATGATTATTTCTAATTATTCTACTCTCTATTTATGTCATGTTTTAGAGATAAGAAAATGGATAAATATATACTCTGGCTTTCTCTGTCAGATTGACACATGCTTTCTCTCTCTGGCTTGCAGAACATTTTCTCTTCCAATTGCTTTCAGTCCTTGAGTGATCATCTGCAGTGAACAAGCCAAGTTCCATGACATGTTTTCTTCCTCAGGTCTTCAGTCAGTCTTTTTCCAGATTTCACTCAACAACTCTCTTCAGTAATCTTCCCTGAGTGTGTCTTTGAATCAATGAGCATCTTGTCAATGGAGATTCTCAGTCATCCAGGTCAGGTCCCAAAGGTGCTTTTTCAAGAGGCAACTTTATTCTTGCTTGAAGAACTTTTGCTTCTCATCCAAGAACTTCCCCAGGTCTGACTGAATGGTGGGGAATCAAAGGATTTATATTCCTTGCAGACATCTAGTCATTAGCACTCTTTCTGAGAGTCATTGAGGACATTTGGCGGTTTATCTGTGCCTTCAGAGTCATTGAACTAGGGCAAATGGGGTGGAACCTTTTTGGAACTGCTGAAAGGACTGTGTGGTAAACAGGAGATAGGTCATGTCACATCAACACACACACACACGATTTTATTGTGAAAGTTTTAATGTGCATGGCCTCTTTGAGCCCTCTTTTAAACCAGTGATCCTCTCTGTCCAGAATGTGGGCTTACTGTATTCAAAAGACTGCGTCTTTCAGATGCAGATAGCCTGCTGAATTTTGTCCTGGTTTGTTCTCCTATGTCAGTGATGACTAACCTTTTGTTGCTGTGTGATGAAAGCGGCACGCACCCATAATGCAATGCATACATGACTCCCCCCATGCACCCCACCTCCCCGTGCATGCACACACACCCCTTGCACTGCCCTCTGCCCCCATGGATGTGTGCATGACTTCTGCATGAGCCACGCCCCCTGCACATGCATGGCAGAGACCTGAAAACTAGCTGGCTGGCGGTAGGTGTGCACCCATGTGCGGTGAAGCTGAGCTGGGGCAATGGCTCGCTTGCTCACAGAGAGGGGTCTGTGTGTCACCTGTGCCATGCGCGTCATAGATTTGCCATCATAGTCCTATGTTGTGCCATACATTTGTGAAATGTCTTCAAGGAAAAGCAAAGAAAGTCCAGTTGCCATTTGAAAAACACTGGGACAATAAGCACCTTGCTAATCAACCAGCATTATTCTTTAGTAAAACCAACACGGCATTTTTCAAGAACCAACATTGTCAAGGTCCAACCTAGGTTGTACCAACCACCAAAACGTCTCCTAATTCTTCCCAGTGATGTTCTTGAGACTCATTTCTCTACCTCTTATTTCCTCCAATGGTATCATTTTCCCATGAGAAACTAAGTTATCTATTTATAGTCTGCCTCTAATTATCTTCAAAGCATTCATTTGGCTTTTATGTAGATATATTACCAGCTAGCAGAAAACCATGGCTGAATACGGGTTGCCACTTCTAGCATTGTATCTTTTTTTTATAACTGTTACAGGACACGTGATGCAGGTTGTTTTTCTCATTTCTAACTCTGCTGCTAAAACTGTGATGCTGTAATAGACAGAAGACGTCTCAGATACTATTCCACCTGTCTGAAATTCAGCTTATCATGGGTATTAGATTGATTTCCTGAAATATGTGGATTTCCTGTAGAACCATCCTTTTTTGCAGTCTTAAATATCAACCAGTCAAACCTAATCATAACCTATACAGTTTATCCAGGACACTAGAACTGCCATGCCTCATAGTCTGTTGACTCTTTTATCTTTAGCACATGAGCAACATCAAGGCATTGCATAGACATAATTATTTCACATATGAAATATTGTTTAATGTGTATTTAAATATATGTATAGCACCTTACTGGCTGATAATTTTAAAGGTTCATAATAGCACAAGGAAAGTAATTAAGAGCAGCAAATAAAACTGCGACAAAAAGAGAGAAGAATTCTACCAATCTCTAATCAGATACTAATAGAAGAGAAAGAACTGAAGAAAATTACAAAATATAAAGACCTGCAAAGCGAAGTAGAATGACTGTGGCAAAAGAAAGCAGAGGTGGTGCCAATTGTGATGGGTGCTCTGGATGCAATCCCCAAACATCTGGAGCACCACTTAAACACTGTCAGCATTGACAAAATCACCAGGAGTCAATTGCAAAAGGCAGCTTTATCTGGAACAGCTTACATCCCGTGACAGTATCCTTAACACCATCAAACAACATTTGCCTATCCCAAGTCTTTGGGAAGGACTCAAAAGATAGATAAAAATGCCAAATCCAGTGTAACCATTGCAAATTGTACAATCAACCATAATGATTGATGAGTGAGAAGATACTCAAGCACAAAACACAATATGACATCAAAAACAGTGGAAGAAAATAGGTAGAATTATTTTGCCATATTAAAATATGTTTAAATAAATTAATCATTTTGCAGGTGACCTCAATCTGCCCTAAAAAAGGAACTCTGATTTGGGCAGTCTTAACTATACAGTTAGAGATACTGCTAAGTATATTTGCCTGCAAAGGAGAGACGATCCTCTAATGTCAGGTCCCAATGGACTGTGTAACTAGTAATAAATCTAGATACTAAGAATGCAATAGACCTTGCTTTACCGTAGTTTTAACACACTACCGTATTTTTCAGAGTATACGACGCACCTTTTTTCCTCAAAAAAGAGGGTGAAAATCTGGGTGCGTCTTATACATCAAATACAGAATTTTTTGCCTCCTGAAGCCCCTCCCCTTTACCAAAATGGCTGTGCATACCCTTATGAAGGCTTTCAGAGAGTTCCTGGGGGCTGGGGAGGGCAGAAATGAGCAAAAAACAGGCCATTTTTGCCCCCCCCCCAGCCCCCAGCAGCACTCTATAAGCCTCCATAAGGCTATGCATGCAATTTTTTTTTACAAAAAACGGGCCCGTTTTTTTATCATCTGTCCAAAATATAGTAGGATGGTACCTTCCATATTTTTCCTTGCAGATTTTGCTTCATCTAAACATATTTTCCCTTTCAAATCTAGCTGTTATCTCTCTCCCTCTCTCCCTCCCCCTCTCATCTATCTATCTATCATATCCATCCATCCATCTTTTTTAAAAAAAGTTATGACCTTAGATTATTTATTATTATAATTGTGGTTATTTATTTTTAGAAATTAAATTCAATTTCCAGAACTCTTGTTTTGAATATCTTAAATACATGGTGGTATCTGACATATCATGGCAATCAAAATCATTTTTTTTAATCAGGGAAGAAAGAAAAAAAATATCTTTTGAATGTTTAAAGTGTTGAGACCTAGGGAAAACAAAAATCAAACAAAATGTTGGGCTTTGATCTGTTGCCATGCTTACAGCTAAAATAACAGGTAATAGTTCTTTCATTTTGTGTTGAAAAAAATTCAACCATTGCAGCTTCAAGTCAAAGGAATACTTAAGAGATCCTGTCATTTCACTGGGCTTTGCAATTAATAAAGTCCCCATTTTGTATTGGGTAAGTAGTAGTGGTGGATATTGTCTTGGGATTTCTGAATGGGCCATTTAGCTTCAAAGAGATTGTTTTATCTGGAATCCTTCACTACCTGCCATCAGGTCAACTTTCCATGTACATTAACAGTATATCATCTTCTAAGTGTGTGGGCTTGAGGAAAAGCCATAGTGGTGCAGTGGTTAGAGTGTCGATTCTGCCGACTGCCAGCTGTTCAGTGCTGACTGGCTCAAGGTTCACTCAGCTTTCCATCCTTCCGAGGTCAGTAAAATGAAGATCCAGATTGTTTGGGGCCAATATGCTGACTCTGTAAACTGCTTAGAGAGGCTGTAAAGCCCTGCGAAGCAGTATATAAATCTAAGTGCTATTACTATGTGGCATTCACTCAACAATACTGTATAGCCCTTTTTATTTATGCCTAGGCTACTGAAGTAAGCTGCAGACATACAGATTGACAATTTAACTGAGAGAATTAGGTAAGCAAATATTAAACTGTCCCAAATGAAATAAATGAATGCATAAATAATACTTCTATAATAATAGGTTATCTATTCAAACTGTTAATCTCACAGCAACACATTTACATTCACATTGATTATATGATGATACACAGTAATTTTCACAATGCAGATATGTGCGCTTTGGTGGTTTAGCTGTGTGTGTGCACGCACACATTTATTGCATAGAGTTGTAACCTGTTCCAATCCCAAGGATTCAAGGGGATATACAACATCACACATAAAAGAATATAATAAATAACCCAAATCAGTTTGAAGCACAAAGCATAGCATTAAAAAAGGCTAACCCCCTAAATAAAATCCCCCTAAATAAAATCGCCCTAAATAAAATCCAAAATAGATGTCCTCCCTCAGCCAGATGGGATGGAAAGTACATTGAAAGAAATGGTGGATGGAAATGCAGCTACACGGACTCTCCGTGGGTGGGTGGCATGAGGTATTGGCATGCAATTACAGGAAAGGATAGATGTGCAAATGTGTATTTGTCCAGAAGGCCTGCATATAAGAAGGCAATTGGCACTCACTTTTCTGATGTGGAAACTAGAGAGGGCATAGCAGTGAGGGGATTTGTCAAATGGAGGAGCAGAGGAGCTGCCAATCCTGAGTAAGCTGCCAACTCCCTGCCACAGAATCTTATTTTTGGCCAGAATTCCCTGAACCTAGTTTAGAGTCCAGCCAGCATCAGCTTAAAGCTACAGTGCGGATAATGGATATGCGGTAGGGTTCCAGGGCAGACTCTTGTTGAGAACACGCAGTCCTTTTCATGCCAGGATCATAGTATTTTCTTAAATAATAGATTAGAAAAACATAGTTATTACTTACGTTATTGTTTTTTGTCCACCGCAGAGGTGGGTTGCTGGCCGAACCAGTAGTGGTGGCAGGAGACTCCACCCACCTGCCCAGACGCTTCTGTGCATGCGGTAGTAAAAAATTGGCAACTCACTAATCCTATTGTCCATAAAAAGTCCAGAGCTTTTTTGAAACCAAAGACAAAGTCAAGAAAATCTCCAATACTTCTAGTAGAATAAGAAAGAAATGTAGATGAGGAAGGAGGGAATGAGTAGCTGAGAGCTGCCACTCTTCCCCTAACTTGATGAGGTCCAGAGGCATCTCCCTTCCTTTCTTCTCTATTGCAGAGCCTACTCTTTGGAGCATACTTACTCAGAGATTCAGATGGCTCCTGGCCTTGAGATCATTCAGGAAGACTTTGAAAACTTCACTGGTCCCCCAAGCGCTTGGTTATAACCAATGTAAACTTCTACGCATGGCTATCTCTCTCTCTCTCTCTCTCTCTTTTTTTTTTTACAGGCAAGTGATTTCTATTCTTCTGCTTCTATTGTTTACTGCATTTAACATTGTAAGTTGCTCAGTGTTTTATGCAGTGAAATGAATACATGGGTCCTTCAAATATGGAGAGCCAAAATAGCATTCAAATAAAGCATCAGGGCTTTCTTTCTCTCTCTCACTTTTACATCTTTTACAAAATGGGCAATGTACCATTTTTAAATCTTATATTCATTTTCATTATAAACATCTTGCACTTTACTCTGTAATGCAGCAATTAGAAGTGTGGCTTTTTTTTTTTTACTTAGTGGATATATTCATTTAGTACATTTATATGGCTGCCCATCTCATACAAAGTGGCTCGGCATGGTGTATAGCCATTAAACATTCATCTGGTCTTTTTCAATTATTTTCTTCATCCCTTTTCTTGTGGTGCTTTGTAGAAATAGTGATAGCAAGGAAATTAACACCAGCGGTCACTCCAGTTGTTCATTGCTTAATTTTCCCAGAATGTCCTAAGTATTACATGATTTCAAGGGATTCTACTGAAAAATGTGTCTGCTTCGGAAAAAGAGTACTTACAGGTAGTTCTTGACTTACAACCACAACTGAGCCCAACATTTCCATTGCTAAGCAAGACAGTTGTTCAGTGAGTTTTGCCGCATTTTATGGTCTTTCTTGATACAGTTATTAAGTGACTCATTGCAGTTGTTAAGTTAGTAATACTGTTGTGAAGTGAATCTTGCTTCCCCATTGACTTTGCATGTCAGAAGTTCTCAAAAGGGAACCACACGGGATACTGCAACCGTCATAAATATGAATCAGTTGCCAAATTAGTTGCCAAAATCAGTGGCCAAATGTCTGAATATTAGTCACATGACCATGCTGCAACGGTCAGAAGTGTGAAAAACATTCATAAGTCACTTTTTTCAGTGACGCTGTAACTTCAGTCATTAAATGGATAGTTATAAGCCAAGGACTTCCTGTAATAGGCTTTTGAAGGGGAGGTTGATACAACTTGGAACCATATTTAAAGGCATCCCACAGAAGAAATTTGTTTTATATTCTCCAGCTAAATGGGTACAAAGAACTGCACCCATTCAGTGGACCTATATACAATATAAATCTACCAGCTAGACTGAAAACATCCAGAGGACCTCCAGTTGGCAGAAAATTCTTAATTTTTTGCAATCCTCCCACGGCCCTACAGATTTTTGCAGCCCAGCTATGATAGCCTGGCTATTCAAAATATATCACCAAACATGGCACAGATGTAGGAATTAATAAAACCATTTGGTTAATAGTCCCATCTATTCTCAGTAAAGACAGATACCTAAAACAAAATAAGTCCCTATTTAAGGATAATAGTACATAGGAGAGTTCACATGATATTTTTTTCCTAATGGTCTACTTCAATTATGTAGCATAATCAGCAAAGGTTACAGCCAAAGATAATTGTTGGAGAAGTTGATGAGTTATGTCACCATGAAATCTGCATCCCTTCTGGGAGCTTTTTTTAAATATAACTTTTCCTCACACCTTAAAGCTTCCTTCCTTCCTTCCTTTCTTCCTGCCTGCCTGCCTGCCTTCCCCCTTCCTTCTCTCCTTCCCCTGTTTTAAATCCTCCAAGGATTACTCAGTCATGATGGACTCTGATTTGCAGCAGAATCTTGTTATGTTGATTACTACCAGTGAGACTTTTATATCGGTCCTTTAATCAGCCAAATATAATGTCTTTTGTTGGAAGAATGAACAAATAGACTGCTGATCAGTACAGGTTTGCATATTAACGTCCCACATTGAACTGGGTCTGTGAGATTACATCAAATGAACCTATAATCCCATGCATTATATACAGATTAAAGGTGACTTCAGTTTGGATGTCAGAAAGATGATGCGTAGAAGTTTCTTGCATCTGCATTTCCCCTGTAAACTCAATTAAATAGCAAGTTTTCATAGGCTCAAATATGCTGGTTTTGGAGTACTGTAGACAGAATCAATAATCCTAGCAAGTCCATTTAATTTCTCTGGTGCCCTTCCTACTTCAGTAAGTCTATCATGGCTCTGCCGGTTTGATTTCAAAATCACATCTGCATCCCCTGAGCAGATACAACTTTTGTTTTTCTTTCCAAGTGCAAATACGTTATTTGGTGTTTTGCCATTCCCAAAGGCTTAAACAAAGAAGAAAGACCCCTTTGGATTTTTCCCCTTTAAATAAATAAGTCAAATTATTCACATTAAATAGTAAAAATCTACCTTTGTCCTAAATAGAATGGTTCTCTCGTAGATGAGATTTGATCATTTCACTTCTTTGTGTCCCATGTTTTTTGCTTTTTTGTTTGTTCAGTTGTTCTACTTTACACTGCTGAATCAATTACAAGCCCCATGGTGGTTTACAAAACGTAGTAAAAATGTCCTCAGTTTTAGAGGTGTATGTGCCTTTGAGTCAGTGTTGAAATGCAATTTTTTTTACTACTGGTTCTGTGGGTGTGGCTTGGTGGGCGTGGCAGGGGAAGGATACAGCAAAATCTCCATTCCCACCCCACTCCAGTGGAAGGATGCTGCAAAATCCCCATTCTCTCCCCATTCTGGGCCAGAGGTGGTATTTGCCAGTTCTCCGAACTTCTCAAAATTTCTGCTACAGGTTCTCCAGAAAAATGTCAGAACCTGCTGAATTTCACCCCTGCTTTGAGTCTGTGTTGACTTCCTGCTACTGCCTAGGCTAGTCTCTGCAGTTTTCTTGGCGAGATTTAGAAAGTGATTTTTCCATTGTCTGCTGAGAGAGAGTAACTGGCCCAGAGTCACTCAGCTAGATGGGAGTAGAACTCCAGTTGCCAGGAGTCAATATTAACTTGAAGTCACCACCCCCAAATCCATAGAATAAATTAAAATATTGGTGAAAGGTATAAATAAATCAAATTTATTTTGTCCCATTCAAACCCTTATGGGATGGCAAGAGACTGATGTATGGCTGGATATTATCACATTAATGATATTGCGCCATAAACTGATTTCAAGCTCTGAGGTACCCCAGCCACAAGGGCCATGAAGATAATCTCTTCTCTCCAATCACCCAACAGGAACTGCTAAAGGGGGAACAAAGGGAATCTCCATAAAATAATCTCATTTCTTCTGCAGGTGGTCCAGCAAGAGACCACGTTTGGTGGCATTAAAGGCAACTGAGAGGTCTAATGAGGACTTACTCCTGACAAAAGGCATTCACAAGCACCATGAAGGCAAGTCCCTCCCATGTTCAGGCCTGAATCTTTTTTGAAAAGATCCAGATGATCCACTTTCTTAAGGACCATTTATGAAGTCACATGGTGGCCTAGTGGTGAAGATGCTCACCTCTACTCGGAAGATTGAGAGTTCAATCCTAAGTAGCAGCAGATGTTTCTCTCTCCTAGGGCGCAAAGAAAAAAAAATCTGCTGTGAACTCTGTGTAGACATCAGGAAGGGCATCCGGCTAGTAAACATTCAGCTCCAACCAATCTCCCTGACTTTACCCTGAATAGGGATTACAGGGTCATAAAAAGGGAGGGTTGTTTTTATGAGGTTGACAGTAACTTCCAGATAACCTGACTGATTCTGTTCAGATGTATGCATTGATTTTTATATAACATGGAATTCAGATCTTAGTGGTCTGCATCAAGAAAGCTCAGTGACATATTTTGACTATGAAAATCATTTCTGAGAATCTCCAAAAAGCTTTGTGGAGCATGTACTTTGGAAGCAACAGGGTATGCAATCTACACATGACAAGGAAGAGCATAAAATTGTGGCACATTTGATGTAAGTGCTATATTTGAAAGAGGACGCAGCTCTGAAAATAAGGAGGAAATGCTAAAGCATAAGAACTGAAAAACAACTTAAATTGTTATTAGTAATCAACAGAAGAAAATATTTGGAACTTAGGGTTGAACTATGGAGTCCTTGGTCTTTCTGAGTTCGTTTGCTTTCCTGCAAGACATTTCATTACCCAACTAGGCAATCTCATCAGTGCTAGAAGCTGGTGGTGTTTGCTCTCTTTTTATATGCAAATGGATCATCCTGTCAATGTTAGTGGGAATGTTGTTTTTTTCTTGGTAGTTCTTTAATCAGGCTGTTGTTTACAGTTCGATCATTTGTATTAGAAATAACTTTTCACATTTATTAGTCTCTCCCTATTTAGGATATTTATTTATTTTAACCTGAAAGCTGATAATTTGACACTTTGTACAAGCAAGTGAAATTTTCCTCCCCTACTCCAACACATTCAAACAGCTAGTTACCCACAAGGAAACACACAAAAGACCTATTAAGCTTGGTTCTAAGCTCTTTGTTAGGAAAACTGTCATTTTCTATTCCTCAGAGACACTATTCTGAATAGGAGGTGGCTTCTACAAACTGGAAGAGAGACCTAGTGCACATTTTGCAAGCTTGCCCTTCTGGTCCATAAACTATTAAATAGTTCTTTTGAGGTCCAGAGGTCAGACCAGCTCAAGATAAAAGGCATTGCAGATTACCCTAACCCTAAAAATAATTTCATTTAAGATTGCAATGCCTACATGTTGTGCTTTATTCCCAACCTTGGTAGTGTTATAGGTGTAGTTTTCCATTACTGTGTTCTGGAAATTTTTCTGGCTATCCAATAGTTCTTGAATTTCTAGGTTGTTCCCTATCTAAGGCCCAATTAGAGGATCAAATATACTAAGTAGAGTTGAGCAAGATCAGTAAAGTGGTTGTCCAAAAAAGTGACCACTCTATCTTAAAAATATGGTCTATATACAATGGTTTTAAATGGACCAGCAAGTCAACCTCTTAGAATCTAATGCTAAAGGTTTTTCCCTATCTGCTTATCAATTTGAATCAATGGGGTTTCAATATTTCATTGGATCAGGTCAATAATGTATTAGCCAATGCCATACACAAATTAATTAGGTACAACTGATAAGACACGAACAATCACAGATTATTCTATCCTATGTTTTTTCCCCACATATGCTATATCTGCCTTAGCTTGGAGTCCAAAATCTGCTTATCTTGTATCAAATCGATACTGATAAGAAAGCAATATGTCAAACTGAAGGCATGTTAATTAACTAGACCTTCACAGGCAGACTAGCTTTTCCTAGCTCTTCCTGAAAATTTGTGACCTATTCTTGTTATGAAGGAGGAGCATTCTTTTCCTCTTTGGAAGTCGAGGTGACCTAATCCAGTCTGGGCAGTGGCGGGTTAAGGCTCACTGGTGCCCTAAGCACTGACAAATCTTGGTGCTCCCCCCTTTTGTACATACTGTACAAATCTTCATTGGGTTTTTTTTTCTTTCTCAACTTTGTGGGCCCCACTTTGGGCCTGGTGCCCTAAGCACATACCTTGTCTGCTTAATGGTTAATACACTCTGAGTCTGGAGGATGTTCATCAGCACTTTATCACCATTGCAGCTCTTTCAATGGGTGGTGTTTGAGAAGAGCTTTCAGGTGTTTACCAGCTTTTGACACCTTTCTTAGTGTTGAGGCCCATGTCAATTCAGGGTTACAGTGTAGAAGACACCATAGAGGGCAAAGCTCAATCTGAGACTCGTTCAATCTGGGGCTGAGGGAGGGAAAGTTGGTAAGTAGACCAAGTACCATGATTGTGGGAAATGAAATCTAGAGGGAAGAGAGGAACTAAAAGTCTGCCTGGCTCTCATTTTTATTTATTTATTACACGGGCACCCACTAACCTACACCAAATAGAATACAATGTTTATATAACCTTAAAAAGGTTATATTAATCTTATTAACAGTTTCCTTCTACTCATTTTTCTTATCCCATAACTATCCTCATCGATTGAAAGGATTATTTATGTATGTATTTTTTGCTAGTTATTTGATTTGTATGCCCATAGTAGGTTAGGGCAAAGAGCCATGGATGATATCCTCCTTACATGATATGGAACTGAGTCACTATAAAAGAAACTCTATAAAAGCTTCTCCAGAGATGCTCCAAATTGTTCCTTATTTACTCTCTTCCTGCCATCAACGGTCTTTCAATCACTTTTGACAATAAACTTAATTAAGCTAGGATGAAACAATTGGGGCCATTTAAACCAGACAGGCATTTATGTGTCGTGCTACTTGTCCCAATATTACATTTTATTACTCTGTGTTTCTTTTCTTCTTTTTTTTTCCAGTAATGGGTGAGTTTTCTTATTAAGGACAAATGAATAAATAATGCATAATGTATTTGAAAATAATCTCTTAATGATGAGGTGTGGCTTTATTACATACACTTTAAGAAGGAAAATGGTTAGAAGGGCTGCCAGAGTACAAATCACCATTATGAATGTTTCCACTGCCACTTCGGAACCGCTTCCAGTATGAATGAACTCAGTAGCAATTACCTGAGAAATTACGAGGGATGGTCAGGGAGTAAACTGACAGGATAAATCTACATACAGTACATTAATCTAAAAGTATTGATATGGGCGCATAAACATTATGTATGCTCACGTAAATATTCATTAATGGTCACCTAGAACGGCCTCTCACTGGAGATCCATTTTTCTCAATGTTGTCTGCTTTCTGGAGAGTTTTATTTATTTATTTATTTTAAGAGATTTATATATCCACCCATCTTTCAGCCAACTCTGGGCAGCTCCCAATCAAAAATTAAAAGACATATAAAATCATAAAAAATGTTAATGATAGAAAACATATTGTACAATTAAACGTATGTGGGAAGCCCCCCATCCCCAGAAGAATGAAATATTTTGGAAGATATTAAAAAGGCAGAATATTATATTTCCCTAAAGGAGAAACATGTCTTTAGAGGCAGAAAGCAGCCTCAGTCCTTCTTAATAACTCACAGCAGATGCCAGCACTAAAGGAGATAAAGAGCTTATTGAAAGAGGAAACTAACTATTTAGATAGCTCTATTCATAAGGAAAGCAAATACTGCAGGCAGAAATCCATTCAAGACAGGATATTTCAAAAATCCTTGCAGCAAAGGTTTGATAGCTAACAAAGGCAGAATGGTAAGATTAGTAAGCAGCCCCTCACCCAAGATCCAACACAGGAAGAAAACCATTAGCCACAATAGGAAAAATGCCCAACACCCTTTCAGAAAAACAAGCCCCTTCATTGCACCAGCCCCAGAACAGTTCAAACTTCAAAGTCACAGAAACCTATAAAGGTCCATCCACTCATTCAACCACTTGGTCAGCTGACCCAAAACTGATGTTGGTTCTGTTCATCATTAAACTTTCTTTCCAGCCAGCCTCCATGTTTAAGGTGACCAGACGTCCCGCTTTTGGCGGGATAGTCACACTTTTTCACAATTTGTCCTGCATCCAGCGACGTTTTAAAAAAGTCCCGATTTTCATGGGTGAGTGGATGAAAGGGCATCGGCAGTGCAGCCAGGACCCACTGTGCGAGGGGGAGGGAAGAGAAGGGTGGGTCCTGAGGGAAGCCGGAGGGAGGGGGCTCGGAGGGAGGGGGAGCCAAGATGGCGGTGGCTGAGGAGGAGGAGGTCTCGCAGCCGCTGCTGCCACCGATGCTGCCAAGGAATTGCAGGATGATAGTGGCTGTGCGCCCACCACCGGCTGCACCGCAACTGACTCGCCCCGGGTGGGCTGGAAGGCTTTGGGCGTCCGGGCGGGAAGACTCCAGGATGACTGAGAATCCCCCCTAGACCGATCAATGAAATTATTCCGTGTTATTCCAAATAGGATAGAATATTACCTTTTCCACTTTCTCCACTTCCCCCAATGGCGGTTAAGAATCGGCAAAAATTTGGGGCATGTTTCTGCGGGAGAAAGAAAAGAAAAGAAAAGGAAAGAAAGGAAAACAAAGGAAAAAAAGAGAAGAAAAGTCTTTTTCTCTCCCATGGTTGTTTCTGCGGGGCCGCTTGGAGGCGTTTTCCCCACGGCACGTGCGCGCGCTCCTTTAAAGTTGCGGGGAGAAAGCGAGAGGCGAACCCCACTTCTCTCCAACGTGTCTGAAGCTCGTAGGGGAATCGCTGCCCCGCTCGTGATTGGCAGGAGAGCCGTCCAGGAAACGGCTCAGGTTTCAACTTTGGGGGAGTGACCAAGTGAAGGAGGGAGGAGAGGGGAGAAAAAGGGGTTTGTTGTAGAGTTGATAAAGCTTTAAGAGTTTTGTGGCGAGAGGATTCTGAATGGATCCCGAATGATCGGGACTTGAAACAGCTCTATTACGTCCTGCTTTTTTTGGGGGGGTGGAAGAGAGAGAAAGAGGGAGAGGAAAAAAGTTTTGATTTTTCCATCCCTCTCCATGGATCCCCACCCCAATTGGAAACGAGCTGGCTATGAAAGACAAGGGAGCACAACCCGCACGGCTTGTTCAAAGAGCAAAAGAAAGGAACTGGAGAGGAGTTTGGCTGTTTGAAAAGCCCCGCTTGGAACTCCTCTCCTGTCCCTTTTTTTGCTGTTTCTACATGCAGTGCGGGTTGTACTCCCTTGTCTTTCATAGCCAGGTCGTTTCCAATTGGGGTGGGGATCCATAGAAAGGGACGGAAAAAATCGATTTCTTCCCCCCTCCCCCAATTGGAAACAAGCTGGCTATGAAAGAAAAGGGAGCGCAACCTGCACGGCTTGTTCAAAGAGCAAAAGAAAGGGACAGGAGAGGAGTTTGGCTGTTTGAAAAGCCCCGCTTGGAACTCCTCTCCTGTTCCTTCTTTTGGTGTTTTTACATGCCGAGCGGGTCGCGCTGCCTTGTCGGCAAGGGCACTTTGCAGCAATAGGGGCCAGGAGCTGTACCGGCGTTCCGGGAAGTTAATTACTTCCGGGTTCACGGACAAACCGGTGTGCGCGAACCGGGGCGATCCGGGAGGAACCCACCCCTGATGTATATATATAATTGCTGGTCTTGTTGTATTCGGGTCTTTTCCCATGTAAGATTGAGATAGTCTTGGCAACTTTTCGGAGAGGTCTCACTTGCCATCTTCAGGCTGGGTTTTGGGTTTAAAGCATGGTCGGAGCTGCCGTCTTTAACCCCAAAACCCAGCCTGAAGATGACGAGTGAGACTTCGCCGAAACATTGCCAAGACAATCTCAATCTTACATGGGAAAAGACCCAAATACAGTGTCTGTGTGCATGTCGCGCGTGTGCGCATGTATGGGCATGCATGCACTAAAGCATAAAATAATTCTTTTAAAAGTTTCCTGTTACCTAAAAAGGTAGATATTTTAAAAAAACCACTGTCCTTTTATTTGCTCCCAATTTTTTTAACAGTATCTCCTAAAAATATGTTATGCTTGAACTGTTAAAACTGTTAATGCGTATCTGTATGTGTTAACAGATTCTAACATCTCAAGCAGGGCTGAACACGTTTACTGAGAATTATAAAGAACTTGGAAATTAATTATAAATTACAACACTGGATTTTAATAAGATTGCAACTGAAGCTCTCAACCATGAAATCATGATGTATAGGTATTATTCCACTATTGTTAAAATCTATGTAACTCACATCCCTCTAACAATTCACTGCAGGTAATTTTTCCAATCCACAGAGTTTTTTTAAAAAAGTTACCAATTAAATATTCTAAAAAGTTACACTTAGAAACTGCAACTATTAATATGAAGTGGCTAATTATTTGAACAAAAACTCAGCATCGCCATCAACAAGGAACATGCTTAGTTGGAGATAAATCCTCTTGAAATCAATGGGACTTATTTCCATGCAAATTTGTCAAGGATTGAGGTTTAAGAGACTTTTAAAGCAGAAGTTTGATATTCAATCCAACATTGCTGGTTGCCAAGGGCTGGTCTCCCCCCCCCCCACTTTTTTTTTTTTGAATAACTTCATAAATATCATTGCAAATTGAAACTGAAAAAAAGGTTCAATATCTCCTTGCAAAGTAGTGGATAAGGGTGAGCAGAGATCCTTGGGGTGTGGGGAAAAAAGACAATCTCATTATTCATATTTTATTGATTGCAACACAAAAATAAGTTTAAGCTTAAGATTGAAGATTAAGATTCAATAACAGTATCTTAAAGGTGAAAATTCAATGAGCAAAATCATTTATCTAATGTCCCTAGAGACAGGCTCATTGTTGAATAATGGAATCTGTGACAAACAATTACTTTTAGGATTTTATGCTATGGCACTGTCAGACTGTTTGATTTTTGACCATCTCCTCACAATCCTTTAAAAAGCCACCAGTCTGGTTTTGCATATTGTGTTGACCCAGAATTGGTTTGTTTGCTTTCATTTAGCAGAAAGTGGGAAGCCTGCCATTATGGCTTGCAAGTTGTGATTTAGGGTTTCGCATACAGGTTGTCCTTGACTTACAACCATTCATTTGGGGATGAATGGAATGAACTCCCCGCAGGGATTCGGACCCTCACCTCTCTCCAGGCCTTCCGAAAAGCCGTCAAAACCTGGCTTTGCCGACAGGCCTGGGGGTGATGAGTTCCCTCCCCTCTCGACATGTATGGTTGTGCGACTGTTGTTTACTTTTATTATTTGTATTTTATTTTTTATGTTCCCCTTTTTTTCCCCCCTTGAATTGTTTGCCGCCCTGAGTCCTCCCGGAGAAGGGCGGCATACAAATAATAACATTCTATTCTATTCTATTCTATTCTATTTATTGACTAAAGTTACAACCGTATTAAAAAAGTGAGTTATGACCGTTTTTCATACTTACAACTGTCACAGCATTCCTAGGGTCATGTGATCAAAAATCAGATGCTGGGCAACTGGCATGTATTCATGACGGTTGCAGTGTCCTGGGGTCATGTGATCACAAAAGGTCTTCTGATCTTCTGAGAAGCAAGGTCAATGGAGAATCCAGATTCACTTAGCAACCATGTTCTTAAAACATTACAGATCGCTACTTTATCCCAAAGGTGCTTTTTTCAAGAGGCAACTGGATTTTCTGGTTTGTTTTTTTTAAGATGTTTCACTTCTCATCCAAGAAGCTTCTTCAGCTGAAGTGAAATGTCTTCAAAGTGAAACATCTTCAAAGAAGAACCAGGAGGTCCAGTTGCCTCTTGAAAAAAGCACCTTTGGGGCAACCATGACAATCTCCATAGACATCCCTATTTTACACTTCTCCCCTAGAGCTGCTAATTCACAAAGCCTCTAATTCATAGACTACCAAGCCCAAAGAATAGGCTAGAAAGCAGGAGGTCATGAAGTCCAGTCCTTCCTTAGCCATAAAAGTTGGCTGGGTGTGGTTGGGTCAATCATTCACTCTCAGCCAAACTCATCTCATGGGATTGTTGTTGTTGTGAGAAAAATAGGAAATGGAAGGTGTATTAATAAGTTCCCCATCTTTCTTCTTCTTCTTCTTCTTCTTCTTCTTCTTCTTCTTCTTCTTCTTCTTCTTCTTCTTCTTCCTCTTCCTCTTCCTCTTCCTCTTCCTCTTCCTCTTCCTCTTCCTCTTCCTCTTCCTCTTCCTCTTCCTCTTCCTCTTCCTCTTCCTCTTCTTCTTCTTCTTCTTCTTCTTCT
Organism: Thamnophis sirtalis; assembly: GCF_051295495.1. Lineage (NCBI taxonomy): Eukaryota > Metazoa > Chordata > Lepidosauria > Squamata > Natricidae > Thamnophis > Thamnophis sirtalis. The sequence continues at coordinate 43,170,032 of NW_028261381.1, read as the reverse complement.
TCTTCTTCTTCTTCTTCTTCTTCTTCTACTTCTTCTTCCATATCTGAAATTGGACGTTGATGATCATGTTGGCAATCCTATTTTTGTCAACAGCCACATGAAAAAGTGCTGCCGAGCTTTGTCCAAACCAGTCCCTTAGATCTGAAACCATGATGTTCTTCTTCTGCCTGGACCTGGTTTGCCTTCAATTTTTCCCTGGAGGATTAAGTGAAGGATGCCATATTTTCGCATCACATGCCCAAAATACTGGCTTTGATGATTTCCCTTTGCTTTCCCAGGTGGCTTATCACATCCTCATTTGTGATTTTGTCAACCCAGCTTATACGTAACAGCTGTCTGTAAATCCCCATCATTAGCTGTTTGTAAAGAAGAATAAAGGCAGGATATAAATAAATAAATAAAAACAACATAAAATACCTTGACTGCTTTTATTCTTTGTACTGATTTGTTTATATTTCATTATTACTTTTTGCTAATGGTGTTTATTTCCCATGCTGGTTTTGATAATAAGTCTATTTATTAATTTATTTGTCACTCATCTTGCCATGGGGCTACTCTTAACTTGTAACCAACTTGTAACTGAAACTCCTGTGTTGCATTGCTTTGGCTGAACAGGTTGCAGAGAAAACTGTGTGTCACCTTAAGGGAGAAGGTGCCACTCTCTTTTAATGGGCTTGTTTCATTGTGTTTTCTTAAGGTCACAGGGCCCCTTTGGGGAGGCTGGCTCTATGTTTAAGTAAACTTTCTTTAAGAGAAAGCATTCACATCTTAGCTTTTGATAATTGTGGGCTTATCCTCTTAGCCATTATATTTCTGAAATGGGAACTGTAGAAGGAAGGTAGAGCTGACCTTGAGGAAGATATGATAGAACAGTTAAGGGAGGGAACAGAACAGACTCACACAAGAAAAATTACACAACTCTGAGAAAGAGAGAAGCAGAGAGGAATTCAGATCACCCTGTTTGGTAGGAAGGTAAGTTCGAAAGAAACTTGGAAGAAGATGCTTTCAAGATTTTGTAATTCTATCTTACTGCAAAAGAGAGCAATTGTGGAATCCCTGCTGTGTTTATTTTTCACCTGGCCTCCCACAAAAGGGCTAACAACCCCCTCTCCCCCACGAAAGAGGTTTCAATCATTCTTTGGCGAGCCTCTTTTGTTCGGCCTCCTGCTGTAGAACAGGGCGAAAAGGTATGTTAAAAGCAGAGATCTTTCTGAAACCAAAAATGTTTCTTTGCTCGGAAAGGAAAGGATCGGGGAGCCTGTGCCATGCTTTGTGCCTGCCTGAAACTGTTTTATAGATTTGTGCAAATTCACACATCACAGCATGCGAGGCAATCAATAAAGGAGGGCAGTTGCAAAGGGATGGAGGGAGGCCCATCCTTTTTCTCCTCTTTTGTTTTTGGCAAAAATTAAACGGAGGTGGGAAAACATGCTCACCTGAGGTTCATCTGTTGGCCACTTCTCTTTGGGAGGTGGTGTAACTGGGGAAGGCTGAACAAATGTGCAACTGCACCAGCCTAATTTCCTGCTGGATGCATTGCCTGGCATTGGGCAATCTTGGAAGAATCTGCTGCTCACCTCCCCGAGCTCCAGTTTCTTTTCCTCCTGTTTCCTATTCTTTCCCTGGCTGAATTAATATTATCTCATTCCAATGGGGAAAACAATGACTCAAACAAATTGTTTTCGGAACCTGGGTGTACAGGTGACCTTGCTCAGATAAAGATCAGCAGTTGCTCCATTGAAGAAAATAAACTGACCAGCATGTAACCTCACAAGTAAAAAGCAAAGGACACTTCTGGATATCCTTTATAATTTTGGCACTGGGAGGTTAAGCAAGCTTGCACCGCCTTGAGTAAAAGTGAATGGTGCAGTGTTTAGAATGCAGTATTGCAGGCTACTGATTGCCTGTTGCCAGCAGTTTGGAAGTTCAATTCTCACCAGCTCATACAGTAGTTGACTCAGCTTTCCAATGTTCTGAGGTTGGTCAAATGAGGACCCAGATTGTTGGGGGTAATATGCTGACTCACTTAGAGAGGGCTATAAAGCAATCTGAAGCGGTATATAAGTCTAAGTAGTATTGCTATTTTTACTCCAGCGTTTTCTGATATAAATGCCCTAGGACAGTGATGGCTAGCCTTTTTGTTGAGGTGTGCCAAAAGCAGGGAGTGGGGGGGCATGTGTGTGTGTCCATACCCATAATGCAATGCTCTCCCCCAGCGCATGTGCGCACAACCCCCCCCCCCCGGTGCTTGCACGCAGGCCTCACTGAAGCCTCCGGACTTTTGGGAGGTGCATTGGACCATTTTGCGCCCTCTGCAGGCTTCAGGAAAGTTCATTCCTGAACTTCCGGTTTGCGCATTGGTCCATTTTTCGCCCTCATCAGGCTTCAGGGAAGCCTCCAGAGGGTGAAAAAAGGCTGAAAATCAAAGCCGAAAATCAGCTGGCCAGCACACACATGAGCTGACAGGGAAACACCTCGCGTGCCTTCAGAAATGGCTCTGCATGCCACCTGTGGCACGGTGTGCCATAGGTTTGCCATCATGGGCCTAGGCCCCACAATATGGGAGAGGTGATAGTTTTTGAGGACAACCAAATGTGAAGCTATGGAATGTCCCTTTTTCATCACTCCTTGAGCATCCTGGTAAAGAAAGCAGAATTGAGTTAGTGACGGAGAGTTAGCCTAGAGTGAAGGGCTAAGAAAGGGACAGTGAGATGACTAGAGAAGAGAGCAATGACAGTCCTTTCTTTATCTACATACACACAGAGAGAGATTTAAAACAATAGATTTAATATTCAGGAACCCTACAAAAAGGTAACTCAAAGCTCAGAGACAATTTAGATTTGTATAAGTTCAGGTAGTCCTTGAATTACAACCATTTGTTCAGTGACCGAAAGATTGGGAGGTGACACTTCTTCAGGCTTTTTCTCTGTAGCCTGCTCACCTGTGGTACAGGTGGTTCTCAACTTATAGCAGTTCATTTAATGACCGTTTGAAGTTACAACAGCACTGAAAAAATGACTTACAACTGGTTTTCATACTTATATACCCATGATCAAAATTCAGACGCTTCGCAATTGCCTTGTGTTTATCATGGTCTCAGTGTCCTGGGGTCACGTGTTTACCTTTTGCAATGTTCTGACAAGTGAAGTCAATGGGGAAGCCAGATTCACTTAGCAACCCATATTACTAACTTAACAACGGTAGTGATTCACTTAACAACCATGACAAGAAAGATTGTAAAATGGAGCAAAACTCATTTAACCAATGTCTCGTTTAGCAGCAGAAATGTTGGGATCAATTGCAGTTTTAAGTCAAGAATTACCTGTATACATTGTCCTTTATTGCATGATGATGCGGGAAATTACAAATTGAACAAATATATTTATGGTGGCAGTTGTATTCTGGCTGCTTTCAATCTGCCTACCATGGATGTTTTAACTTTCCCTTTTTCTTCTACCTATTCTAAGCTACCCATATCATTTTGATTGCAGCTGCATAGAAATACATTTAAAAACATCAGTCAATAATCGGCATACCATCTGAAGCTGAGTGAAGTCCCTCTAACATTGTAACCTTCTGCTGCTGTTTTAGCAGCAGCCTTAATGCTTGGAGGAGCCCTAACTCACAAACCAACATATTTGGAGAGATCACAGTCTTATCTGGAGTAATTACTAGAACCAACATTCTTGAACCTTTAGTGATATTCAACAAGTCTGACAGCTTCCAGTCTCTTGTTCAACCTTTCCAAAAAGCTCCATCTTGGCCCAGGGTAGCAATAGAAAACAGAGTTTCTGAGTGCTGCTGACAATTCATCCCAAATAGATGGATGACACCCCCCCCACCCCCCGGGACTTCATATAGATGTTCAGTTTTAATCAGGAGAGTTTCCTACATTGGGAAAATCAGTTCATCTTATACAATATTCCAGTCTTGTCACAGATGAGTGACGATTGACCAGTGAATTCAGAGACCGGTGATCTGGACACTGAGTTTTAATTTTGTACTCTAAATGAGGGGAAACTAATGCCCAGCTGCCACAGGAAAACGGCTTATTTAAGTTTTGTGAAGATTAGCGCGAAACGTTTTGTATTCTCAACAAGTAATTATGAGGATGTGGGTGAATGTAACCTGCCTATTAATGTCAGAGAGTGTAGCAATAAAGTCTTCATTCAAAGTGCCAGAAAATGGATTGCATCCACAAAATGTTTGTTACCCTTCCTGACATACAGGTGCAAGTTCCATTTAATTCTGCGTTTATTTCTGCCTGCATTTATACACCTTGCATAGAAATATATAAACAGATTAAAGATGGATATTTAAAGAGATAGTATTGTGAGGAGTAAATGTTTTGTATTTTGTAGGGAAGGGAGAATAAGGAAACCAAGTTGGATTTTTCCTTTTTTGATTGTCCTGAATTAATATTATGCCATTTTCTCCTCAGTCTGGTGTTTAGAATTCATTGCTTATCCATTCTTCCATCTTTTGACTTTATTGATATGTGGATTGGGTAGCTATTTGTGTAGGATAAACAAGATATTCCAATTTTAAGGTTTCCGTACTGTGTGAAGAAGAAAGAACCACTCTTGAGAGCTCTCCTTTGTTCCTCCTTTTGCTGTCCATCCCCGCCCTCGCTCACACACATGTAACTGTGGTTTAGTGGGTTTATTAATATTCCCCATCAATTCCCTTCACCAAAACCCCAGAACTGTCCCAATTAAGCCCAGCCACAAGCAGGCCAATGTTAGTCCACAGAGCAATGGACCATGAGTCCACAAGACACTTGAAAGTTTCCCCATCAAAATAAATCCAGCAGGGAAAATAAAATCCACAATACAATAGGATTCATGAGGCAATAAAAGTCCTAAGTTCACAAGGCACGATCCAAGTCAAGGCATCAATCCAAAGCAAGACAAGAATCACAACAACCAGAAAACACACAGCCAGGAAATGAACATGTGGTTCCCAGCATCGCCTCCATTTGTCTGCTGTTCTAAATAGCCAGCTTCTGATGCAGCCCATCAAGAAGGTTGAGGCTTTCTCTTCATGAGTAATCTAGCTGACCTTCTCAGCTCCTGCCTTTTCTCTGCCCTATGTGCTCTTGGATGAGAGGCTGAAGGCAGTAGCTCTTCCTCATCACTGACTGGCTGCAGCTGCATGTTTTCCCCACCTGAAGCCTCAGGGCTGTCCGGCTGCAGCTGCGCTTCAGCCAAATCCCTCACAGACGGCTGCTTGGAGCCATTGACCAACTCCCCTCCAGACATGGCTGGGACTGGTTCATTTTTCTTCGAGCTGACATCTGGAGAGATATTTGGGGAAGCATCCAGGGGAGTCATCACACTCCTATAAAAAGAACAATAACAAGAGTTTATTTAAAAAGAACACAGAGAGAAGCTTCCCCGTTGCTACTGCAGTGACTGAAGATATCATCCCAGTCACTGATCAAAGAAATTGGATAGATCTGGGTCACCAAATGGAGGCTTGATTAGGTCTGGAAGGATATGATTCTACAGCAGACCTGTCAAACTGGCGGCCCGTGGGCGGAATGAGTCACTCACAGGCCACACCCATTCTGGCTCTCCAAAGGCAAAAAACATCACACTACATCAAGATATATATAGGAAGTTAGCACCCACGCCTCTCCTAGAAAAATGAAATATTTTAGGAAATATTAAAAGGGCAGAATATTTCCCCTAAAAGGGAGATAGAAACGTAGCCCCCACTTTTGTCAATGGGCCATTAAGGCTTGAGCCAGTCTATTCTACTTAACAAAGATCTACCCTCTTTAGCTCCAGTGTAATGGGATTAAGATATGGCCCTCAGGACATGATAGGATTAGCCCTCTACCCATCTAGCAACAGAACTCACCACATGGCAGCTGGGGAGATTACATCACTCAGCAATAGCTCAACCAAGCTTGGGACTCAAAGAACAACCTACAGAGTTGCCCCTGCATGGCCCCATAGGACTCCATGGACAACCAAACAGAACACAAGCTCAAAAGCCCAGAGAGGGCATAAAATTCAGGGATTCTCAGTATCTTGGCCCTTTTTTTTCTTCAAGATCTTGAAGCATTTGGTCCCCTTTCCCCCCCAGGACCTCAAACCATGTGATCTTGTCGACCATTAAAAACCATCTTTCCAAACAGCGTTTCCAGTGTCTTTCTCCCCACTTGGAACTGAACCCAGAAGACATTTCTTTCAACACATGTCACGTAACACAATCGAGTTTGACACCTGTGTTCTATAGCATTGCCATGATGAGTAGAATAGTGCCGGCCCTTCAAGGTAGCCCACACCAGGAAACCAAAACCAGGAATACTAATAATACATTTATTTTAAAGTTACAGTAACAGAATCTTGCAAGTCTGAAAGTGCTTCCCTCTTCTCTTGCTTTTCCAGAGAAAGAGAGAGAGAAAGGAGAGAGGAGATCGAGAGAGGGAGGGAGGGAGGGAGAGGGAGAGAGAGAGAGGGAGAGGGAGAAAGAGAGAGAGAGGGGGGGGGAGAGAGAGAGGGGGGGGGGAGAGAGAGAGGTCTGAGATGATTTTTCCATCCCTATTCCTGCTTCGGATTCAGATATCTTTTATCAGTCCATTGTCTAGGTTGTGGCTCTTCCTCCTGTCTCTCAAGGTTATTCTCACAAGCCATTACAATTAGGCAATGGACCAGGGTAACGTCTGAAAGGCATGGGAATTACCTTCATTTCAGATCTAACCTGAACAGTAGTGGGAATCATTTTTTTACTACCAGTTCTGTGGGCGTGGCTTGGTGGGAGCCAGGGAAGGATACTGTAAAATTTCCATTCCCTCCTCACTCCAGGGGAAGGTTACTGCAGAATCCCCATTTCATCTCAATCAGCTGGGATTTGGGAGGCAGAGAATAGATGGGGGCCAGTCAGAGATGGTATTTACTGATACGCCAAACTACTAAAAAAATTTGCTACCAGTTTTCCAGAACTGGTTAGAACCTGCTGAATACCATCTCTGAACCTGAACAATTGTAAAATAGGTAAGCTACCGGCACTGCAAAGCAAACCGAATCCCTAGATCAGAATTCTCTTGCATGGATTGTGCAGGTGCTCCTAGATAAGTCTTCTTATCTGGCAACATTTTAGATTTTTTAAAGAAATGTCATCTCCCCACCCCCCCATTAAAGTAAGAGCTGTAGTATCCCTCCTTATATGTTTGAGAACCAGCAGTTGCTTGTAAAGAACTCAACTAGAAGAATTGGACTTGCTTCCTGCCCTTCATGATAAGGACATTCAAATCTCACCCCGTTGGCAGCTAATTAGCAAAACTGGAATTGAGGTCAGATAGCTAAAATATCGGAGGTGTTTTACTTTAGTCAAAGTAAATTTCAGGAGGATGGGTTGGTTTGAAAACTATGCAGAATTGGGATTTTTTAAATTTCTTTTCTCATAATACTAGAATACTAGATCACTCCATGAAGTTGATTGGTAGTGTATTTAACATAGGTAAAATAAAATGGGAGGGTTTCCCCCCCTTGAATTAATGTTTGCTTTGTTTGCCACAAAGCTTGTGCTGATTTAAAAGAAGGATAGGTGGATTTACTTATTATTTCTTTTATTTAGAATTTATTTAGAATACGTTTCTAGAATTTCTGAAGTATTTCCTGTGTGGAAAGCTCAATAGAAGCTATAGAATCCTAACATTTTATAGTAACACAGTTGAGAATCAGATAAAGCAGTGTTGTCTTTTTTTTGGTAAGAAATTTTTATTTTTATTAAACAAACAACACCCAAAAAATCTTCATCTTACATTACATCTTGTGTCAATTGGTTACAATTAGCTTTCGTGCATCTCTTCCACAGTCATTACTTATATTCATATCAGATGTCAAAGATTCTTAATGAATCTTACTATCAACATAGCATAGTTCTCATTTGACTGAAGTTGTTTTAGTGTCCTTTCCCCTAAAATAATCCCTAGTTAAAAACACAACCACCTGATGGCATTCCAAGTTCCAAGGCTTGCTCTGAAGTACTTTTTTCAAATATTCACTCTCCAGTTGTCCACCAAAGAGCCAATGAAGAGGTTGTCCTGGATCAATGCAGAAAGTGTTCCACTTCCTCTCTCTTTCTCCCCCCTATCTATCTATCTATCTATCTATCTATCTATCTATCTATCTATCTATCTATCTATCTATCTATCTATCTATCTATCTATCTATCTATCTAATCTATCTATCTATCATCTATCTATCTATCTATCTATCTATCTATCTATCTATCTATCTATCTATCTATCTATCTATCTATCTATCTATATATATATATATATATATATATATATATATAAACTAATATAAATATGAATAAATATAAAAGACCCACATTCTTCAAAAACTCAACTCTTGCTAAAAATTGAAGAGCCCAAACAGCTTTGGATCACTTGTTTTTCTGTGCTGGCAGGCTTGTTTTCATGGCTCATTAGCCAACTATTTTTGTTAATGTATTAGTATGCCATCACACCACTCACCCACAGCTTTGTCCGTATGTGGAAGGAAGGCAGCAAAAAAGGTCTACAATTTTGTGAAGCCAAAAAAGCTTAAAGGAAATCTATGTAAGCTCAACATGATTTGAAGACAACTGGTTCAATCTGATGCCTCCAATTGTTTTGAAGTGTTGGTTTGCAGACTTGGCACACTGATTATAGTGCACTATTACAGGCTAACTCTGCCCACAGCCTGGAATTTGATCCTGATGGGGTTCAAGATTGACTCGGCCTCCCATTCTCCCAAGGTCGGTAAAATGAGGACCCAGATTGGGGGCAATAGGCAAACAATGCTCCTTCCTTGTAAACTGCCCAGAGAGTGCTGTAAAGTGCTATGGGGTAGTATATAAGTCTAAATGCTATTGCTATGTGTCAGAATATTCATGAACTGGCAGAGACATGGTAACAAGGTTAGCCAATGAATAGGCATGGTAACAGGTCAGCCAATGAGGCTTATTTGGAAAAAGAAACTTAAGTAAGAAGTCTGGGCGTGGCTTAGATTTTTTAAGCTCTGAGCTCTGAAACAAAACTAGTCTGGTGTCTGCTGATCTGAACTGAAATGAAACTGTATATATGAACAATACCAACAGTAGAGGACCAATATATATGTGTGTGTATGTATGTATGTGTGTGTGTATGTGTGTGTGTGTGTGTATGTATGTATGTATATGTGTGTGTGTGTGTGTATGTATGTATGTGTGTGTGTGTGTGTGTGTGTGTGTATATATATACACACAGAGAGAGAGAGAGAGAGAGAGAGAGAAGTTTCTTATTTAAATCAACCCTGCTGAATCAGTTATTTCTGGATTTTATTTTTGCAACAAACTCTGGCACTATGCATGTCTACTTGGAATACCACCCACTACTCTAGTCAGTGGGTCACACTCCCAAGAAAGCTATAAGGAGTTACACTGGAAAGTTGTTTCGTTGTTCCTTGCATCCTTAAGCTTCAGCACACTTCTGAGGGATAACTGGTTAGCTCTTCAGCAACTCCCATATTATTGCTCCTAGAGAAGATGAAAAAGGAGGCATTTATTTTTCATGTCCATACAGTTTTCCTCCTGTCAAAATAAAAATGTGTGTCTTTGAATACATACACTTGCAATGAAACCTTGATTTAATAGAGTAGTTGGGGAAAGAGGTATCCAGTAGATTCCAATGTTCATTAAATCTGAATGTATATTATTTATGCACATAGATAATTGTGCATATGATGTAAATTGATGCAGTAACATTAATTTATGTGACTCAAATGGACTTCATTTTGAGGTTATGGCTAGTTGCTGATTTTGTTCACTGAAGTGGAAGTCTAATAAACTCAGGTCTGTTAAACTGAGGCTTTATTATACCAGTGCATGTGCACAAATACACACACAAACACAGACACAAAAATTGGTCACTCTTTAAAGTTGATATTTTAATACCTTATCTTCTGTTGAGTGATGAATGCAAAATAGATTTCTGCAGAAAATTAAATATATAGAATAAGGTGGGGAACTCCAGTCCAAAAATTAGCACATAGAGAGAGAGAGTGAGAGAGAAACAGAGGGAACGTGGGAAAAGCACTTTGATTTATTTCAGTTTAACTATAATTTTATTTCCTCCTTGTCAAAAAAGACAGACTTGTTTCTGTATCTTGGATGTAAATATAGTTAATGTGCTGAGGCTGCAATGCTTCCAGCATAGAGGTCATTTAATAGTGACATAAATTATTTTACTGACTTTTCCTGCAAGTAAGCTATGACTCTGTGTCAGATAAATGAATATCATAGGCATGTGCTGTTCCATCCTACCAAATATCTGGAATTTTATTTTCTTCTTTCTGTTGAAATGCTAAAGGTTAACAATTAACATGAATAATAAAAGTGGTGATCTCTCTCTCCCTCCCTCCCCCCCCTCTCTCTCTCCCCCTCCCGCCTTCTCTTTTTATCAACATTGAAGAATGCGATCTTGATGAATATATCAAAAGTGACTACTTTCTTTTCATTTGAGGAACCTTCTGCTGATATCGAGCTTTCAATAAACTTTGTGAAAAAAAGGTTCTGAAAAAGTTTTCAAAGAAATCTGAGACAGAAAGCCCTCCATATAGTACTAAATGCTGCTTTTAAGGTCTAATGTTGAATTGGTTAGTAATTTGTAAGACTGTTATTTCAGTTTTGTTTTCTTCGACCATAAGCACTGAAGTGCCTTCTTCGCTTAGATAGCTAGTCCACACATAATAGAGTTTTCACCGGCAGAGGAGGAACATCGGGTAAAAAGGTCAGCTTTGAAGAAGTTTCAGACTGTTGGAAATGAAGCTAGAAAATGGGGTGGGTGGGTAGGTGATTTACAACTGAGCTGATGATTAAGTTCATAGGAATTTTTAGAAGTGATTCTTAAGTGTCTTTAAAACTGAAATATGGGCTCTTACTACAGGCGATAGAAGCCATCAATGAGTCACTTAAAAATCTATATTCTGCCCTAGGATGGGTACTCCAGGCTGGATCCTGAGCAATATCATTTGATCTCTACTACAGAAGAATAGAAAAATGTGCTTCCTTTTCCCAAATTATAGTAGAAATGCTGTGATTGATATGCACAAAGAACTCCTTAAGCAGGAGTAGACAATTCTCTTCTTCCAGATTTTCATGATACGATTTCTAGAATCCCTGATCCATAGGTCATACCTGATGGAGAAGATGGGAATTAGAGTCAAAGCACATGCAGGACATCAAATTGTCTATCTCTGTCACAGAATAAACCTGACATATAAACAGATAATGTTTTTATCAAGTCAGACTTGACTCCTGGTGATTCTATTGACATACTGATGCAATTTTCTTGGCAACAGAGTGAAAATAGTTTGCCATTTCTTTCTTCAGATATGTTTTTTGACCGTCTTAAAAAAGCATACAGTCTTGCTACTTTCCACCCCGGTACCAATCAAATTTGACTCAGATTAGCATTTTTGGAGATCATCCAGTCAGCTACTGTAGATGCTACCATCTATTGTGAACAACAATGGCTCCAACCTGTTTCCTTGGACCCATGTCTACTGTACTGGGATTGGGTTAAGGCTTCCAGATCTGGGCTGCAAAAATCTACATGAACACAACATCAAAGCAAAAAGTTAGTGTCCCTCCTATCAAGAGTACATGGATAAAAATCTTCTAGTAACCTTTCCATTCAGCACTAGATTGTTGGGATATTTAAGGGTGAGGCTAAAACAAGGGAAGACATTGTTGGTAAGTCTAGCATGTAACACTGTAATTCAACTTTCTATAACCTGTAGAAAGGTTAGGGTTACAAGTTCCAGTTGGCTATTCAGCCTTTCAATTCTAGGAACTGGAGTTTATATTCATCTGCATTATCCTGTTCCATAAAAATCTGGATTAGTACTCGGATGCTTTTAGGAAGTTTTCTCTAGAGACAAGTCATATTGCTGTGTTAATGGTAGGATGCCACAAAGTAAGTGCTTTTCTGTCTTCATTGCATTCATTATGCATTCATTATGTGAAATACATACTTTTGTAAACAGCTATAACAATCACAGTTGTGTGATGTGTAAATAAACAATTAACTGGAGAGCTTTTGACAATCCTAAAACATAAGGGTCTAACCAGTGTGGGAATCCACTAGTGTAGCATTTTTGACATATGGTCACCCACTCTCTATTTAAACACAGTAGGTCCCATTCTTAGCCAGATTTTATCATTAGACATTTTTTTCCTGATGTCTACTCCAAATCTATTTCCTTCCAATTGAAACCTATTTTTCTTGTCCTGGCTTCTGAACACCTCTGAAGAACTTTGTCCTGCTTTCTAACTGATAATCCATCAACTACTTGAAAACAGCTATTATGACTTCCTGCAGTCTTTCCTTTTCCAATTTCTATCTACTCAATGACTCCAACTGTTCCTTGCACATTTTTCCTTCAAAGCTTCTTATTATCTTGGTTGTTCTCCTCTGGACATGCTCTCAGAAGCCTCTTGATTGCTATCTGCTGACGGCTACTTTTACGTTTATAGCTTTAATGGCAATGTATTGAGACACCACAAATACAATGGTCACCAAAGCAAATGTTTACCGAATAATTCTTCAGAACAGGAATACTTATTAAGTAGTATTAAATCTTGCACTAACACATTGCAAGCATAATTTCATGCAATCGCATTGTCAAAATGGTTGCATTATATACTCCATTGAACTGGCTTTGTGTATTTATATGAATGAGGGTACTAGTTTAATTTAACTTTAAAAGAACCTTGCAATTAAATGATCCTGATGAATGTTAACAGGATACTGCAAAAATTCCTTACAAACAATCAATAGGAGAGGACAAATCAATATAAAATGTCTTAACCTCATTGTTCTGCGTTCCAATAGCTTTTAAAAATATTCTGAAGAATCGTTTCATATTGACTAGTTATCACTTCATATATATTATCACTGAGAGGTGAAGATAGCATTGTTTCTTTAACTTATTTTGTTCCACAGAATGATGTCAAAGAGAGAATCAGAGTAAAAGTAATTGTAAATTAACCTTATACTGACATCTTCAAATCAAATATTTCCAATAGAAATGGATGGATGGACAAACAGATAGCCATCACCCAAAAAGAAGTGCTGACAATTATATAGCTAGGATAAGTTTTGGACACTGATCCAGGACAAATTTCTGCAATTATTTCACAAATCTTTCAGTTGAAATGAATCTTGCTATTAATATTCAATTGAGTGTGTTGAGCAGCAAGCATTTAGGATCTTCAGTAAGAGCACTAACTGTTGTAGCTCAGCTGGAGCCTTTGGAGCTGTTATCAGACTCTGACAGCGAGGGGCCCTATGAGTCATGCTTGGAAGAGGAGGAGGGCTCTGGACAGGGGTCTGACTCCTAGCAGGGCTCAGAGAGACTAGTTGGTCCCCAGGTAATGACTGAGCCTTGGATCAGTGGGGAGGAGACAAGAGAGGCTGAGAAAGAACCCTCCTGTGAGTTATTTCGGGATGCACGTAGGAGAAGAACTGACCGAGGTAAGGAACAATTGAGGACTCATAGGAGGTGATAACACACAGCTGTTGCTCGTTAGAGTCTTCTCCTATGGATAAAAGGACTGATGGTGCCACGCCCTGGTTGCAGAAGTCAACGTTGTTTGTTTGTTCGTGAGTTCAGTTACATTCCTGTTCGAGTTAGTGATTCAAAGAGGCACTTGGATAAGTGATTTGCTTTCTGTAAACCTGATTTGCTATAAGAGTTTTGTTTTTGCATTTGCTGTATAACTTTTTGCCAAAGACTTTATCTATGTTTATTTTGGGCTCGCAGCCAGCTTGAGCCAGGACTGATAAAGACATTCTTTTGCAAGCTTCGTGTGGCTGTAGTTTTGGAACGGGCTAAATGGGGGCCAGAACAGTTTGACTTCTGCCCGGACAAACCTCCATTTATTTAATTATGGAGCAATTACATATTCTGAAGTTTCTAATTTGAAATACAAAGGAAAATAAATCGTGTAATTATACATCTATTTACTTAGAAGTAAGTTGCATGGTTAGCAGCGGTCTTATTCTTCGATGTATGTTGTTACAATCATGAAGAAAGGGAAAGATTGTTGACTTCTAACATAAACCAGACACAAACTGTCTGCTAAGCTATACTGTGGCTCAGTGGTGGGTTTCAATTTTTTTTAGAACCTATTCTGTGGGTGTGGCCTATTTTGTGGGCATGGCTTGGCAGTCATGTGATCGGGCAGGTATGGCCAACTTGACATCACTCATGCACATTCAGTCACATGACCATCCCCCCAAGCCATGTGCCAAAATCTTTTGGAACTCCTATGAAAGGGGGGGGGAGAGGGGAAAATCTCCCAAAAATAGACAACTGGAGGATTAAGGGCTGAAATTAGGGAGATCAGAGAAGGCAGGACAGAGAGGAATCCAGTAGAAAGCTATCACACGTTGGGGGAAGAACTTTGGGAGATTGGAGGAGGCAAGACAGAGGGGAATCCAGGACAAAGCTATCACACGCTGGGGAAAGAACTTTGGGAGATTGGAGGAGGCAAGACAGAGGGAAATCCAGGAGAAAACTCCTGAGCTTGCCTCTGCTGTCTGGTGGATTGTGCCGCTGGACCTCTCCAGTGGGTGGGGGTGAGCGTGGAGCGACAGGGCTGGGGCAGGCGTTCCGGAAGTTACCATCCTGTTCTCCCAATCCGGTGCGAACTGGCAGAAACCCACCACTGCTGTGGCTTATATCTTTGCAGCTCAGTACCTGAACCCATATGTAGTTTGCAACCCATAGTTTACAGCATAGTGTTATCTGCAAAGCAATCCACTATGGCTTGTTCAATAAACAAGATGTAATTAAAAAAAGATCTCTCTGTAATGTATAAACCTAGGTATTTAAGATGAAGAATTTTAAAAATGCAAATAGGAAGGCTGTTTGATTTGAATTCCATCGAATCAACCATATTATGCTTTATCACAATGCATGAATCTTATATCTATCTTAGAAAGTTATGTTTTCTCTGGATCTGTTTTAAATGAATTCTGTATCACCTAGAGTTATTTCTGCAACTGAGGTGGACTTTAAATGGATTACATAGTAAATAAAAGAACTCCCGACTCCTGTTTGCTTACATTTTTTTCTGTAGTGCTGTGTCGGAGTTGTCAAAGTTGTCAAAGCATGTCAAAGTTTGCCTGTATTTTTTTCTGCAGTGACATGTCAGAGTGGCAAGTAATGGCATGTCGCCTTATTATCATTGTTACAGTTTAGAGGATGAAAATCAGGATTTTGGTCCCAGAATTCTTGCAACATGGAAGAATGATGACAAAGCAGCTTAATACACACAATAAAAATTATTAAAAGCAAGTAAACTATTGCTTTGCCACTTTACAAAGCTTTAATAAGACCACACTTGGAATACTGCACCCAGGTCTGATCACCACAATATAAAAAAGATGTTGAGATACTGGAAAGAGTGCAGAGAAGACCAACAGTAACGATTAAGGGCTGGAGACTAAAATATATGAAGAACAATTACAGGAATTGGATATGTCCAGTCTAATGAAAAGAAGGACTATGAAAAACATGATAGCAGTGCTCCAATATTTGGAATATTCATCCTACAAAGATAAGGGGCTCAAACTATTTTCCAAAACACCAAAAGGAAAGACGAGAAACAATGGGTGGAACTAACCAAGGAAAGAAGCAACCAAGAACTAAGGGGGAAACTAACCAGTGAGAGCAATCAACCAATGGCCTTGAGATGTTGTGGGTGCTCCATCTCTGGAGGCTTTCAAAGAGACTAGACCACCATTTATTTGAAATTATATAGCATCTCCTCAGTGGTGGGATTCAATTTTTTTTACTACTGGTTCTGTGGGTGTGGCTTGGTGGGCATTGCAGTGGAGGGATATTGCAAAATCTCCATTCCCATCCCACTCCAGGGGAAGCTTACTGCAAAATCCCCATTTCCTCCTGATCAGCTGGGATTTGGGAGACAGAGAATATATGGGGCCAGGGCCAGTGACAGGTGGTATTTACCGGTTCTCCGAACTATCAAAATCTCTGCTACTGGTTCTCCAGAACTGGTCAGAACCTGCTGAATATCCCCTCTGGGTGTCCTGTTTGAGCAGAAGGTTGGATTAGACAGGGCTGCCAAACTTGCAGCCCAAAGGCTGGATGTGTCACATGCTGGCCACGCTCACACCCACTTTACTGAAGGGGAAAAAAGTCATGATACATCACATGATGATGCGAATTTGACACCCCTGGACTAGAAGAACTCCAAGGTCCCTTCCAACTCTATTATTCTATGTCCTATGCTTCATCAATCTGACCAGGAAAATATTTCTTATATCCTATCTTCATGCCTGCAGCTGGTTTATAAGAGTTTCCTCAATATTAGCTGAAATATATTTTTCAGGAATCCAAGATGGTAAATATCACTGTACTTGTTTAGATGGCAGTCAAAAAGCAAAGGAAAAAAAAAAGAAAACCAGCACTTTCTCTTTGTTAGTAAATCATTTTAAGCAACTCCAGCATAATAATTCTCTTAATTTCCTAATACATTTTTACAGTAAAGCAGTACAGTGCAGAACAGTAAAGCATTTTTAAGTGTTATCATTAAATTCTCATTTCAAATCAATGTACTAGCTGCAGATTGCTGTGTGAAGAAAATATTTCAAGAATTTTACTCCTACTGGGAAATGAATGGCTGCTTTTTGAGTCTGGCCTATAAAACGACAACATCCTATTTAATGGTAAATAACTAAGTTGGGGGAGCAAGAGCATTTTATTTTCAGTATTATTATATTTGGCCTGGAAATAATCTGCCATTTACAAAATGAGACTAAATAGACCAGGAGAACAAAACACAGCTGTCTAAACCTAGCAGTTGGGTGAATGGACATGTATGTAATTAAGTTATTTCCTTTTTCAGGGGTTGGGGATCGTTAATTAATGAGATTGATAATGACTGTTCACTTTCTATGCAGTGTCTTAAGTTTAAGTCAAATTCAAATGGTAAAAGAGTTGGTATTCACAAAGTCTAAGACGCTAACTAACTAGCTAACTAACTAACAAACTAACTAATGAGAGGCAGTTCTTGACGTCGCGATGACACGACATGCAATCTTGGGGCTCCAGGATTGCTGTCAATATCTCTGTTGCTGGACGGTCCTTTTTGGATCTAAACCGTTTTGAAGGAATGGTGATAGAGAAGAGCATGTCCTGCTGATCACAGGAACATCGCAAAGTCCCTGATCGATCCAGGGGAAAGCTCTTTTTGCCGGCTACAAGAGAAGCAGTCAAAATGGCTGCAGAAGGTTGAGACAGTCCCCTGAAATGGAAACAGAACAGGAGAGACAGTGTGTCGAAATGGTGAGAAAAATCCTTATTATTAGAGAAGAGAAAATCCAAAAGACTTAGAGTTAAAATAAAATTGAAGACAAAAGGAAGCAAGTGGCGAATTAACCCTGGTTTAAAACTATCGTGTTATCTTTTTCACTTTAATTTTGTTTGTTTCCTATGGATGGACTTTTTATAAATGCCTCTTACTTTTAAACTGGACTAGAGCCAAGGTGGCGCAGTGGTTAAATGCAGCACTTCAGGCTACTGCTAGATCAGCAGTTCAGCGGTTCAAATCTCACCGGCTCAGGGTTGACTCCACTGTTCCCTCTAAGGTGCGCGGCCGCGCGGCCGCGCACATGGCAAGAAACCCCCGCGCAGAGGTTTCTAACTCCCGCGCAGAGGTTTCTTTCAAAGCAAACGTGGGGGAGTCCTTTGCAGGCGGCTAGAACTGGCCGCCCGCAAAGGACCTTCCCAAACTTGTTTCAGCGGCAGCTCTCAGCCTGGCGGCAGCGTCACTCAGACTGTGGAAGGAGGGGGAGGAGGAGGGAACTAAAGAGAGCTTTTACCGAGTCTGCGCCCCACAGCCAGGACTGTCCTTGCGCCCCTCAAGCCGCGTTTCTTCCCCGCAAAGCCCTTCGGGCAACCCGAGAGTTCCGCTTGACGCCAGAAGGGCTTTGCAGGAAGAAACGCGGCGTTTCTTCCTGCAAAGCCCTTCTGGCGCCAAAAGGAACTCTCGGGTTGCCCGAAGGGCTTTGCGGGGAAGAAACGCGGCTTGAGGCGCCAGGACGGTCCTGGCTGTGGGGCGCAGACTCGGTAAAAGCCTCTCTTTGGTTCCCTCCTCCTCCTCCTCCTTCTTTCTGGAGCCCCTTCCTCAAAGATTTGGTACCAAAGCAATGGCGGTGAGGAAGTTGTGTCTTTTGGATTTTGCACTGTTGTCTTTTCAATGGTTCTCAGACTGGTTGAACCTTTAGCAGCTGGGGTGATATTCTTTACTGTTAAGGTTACAATTGGATGTGTTGGACAAATCTTAAAAGATGAAACTTTTATTAAAACGTTTGACTTAACTAAAAACGTCTTCCTTTTTCTTCTTCTTCTTAAATATGATTTATTTATTTATTTTTACTTCAGAAGTTTGATGACCATTGTACAAACTAATCCAACCTAAATGTAGAGGAGGAGAAGAAGGGGGGGGATTTAAAAAGAGCAGAGGAAAAAGAAAAGAAAGCATGAAGAAAACATAAAGAAAGGGATGGGAGGGAGGGAAGGAAGGAAGGCACTTTATGTTGAAACAGAAAATATTATATAAGGAAGAAAATGGAAATAACTTAGGAAGGAAGGAAGGAAGGAATTGCACTTAATATTGAAGGAAAAGAGAATGAAGGAAAAAGTATTGGAAGGATTGAAAGAAGGAAGGAGGAACAAAGAATTACACTTAATATTGAAATGGAAAAGAAAATATAATGAATGAAAGAAGAAGTATAGGAAGGGAAGGAAGGAAGAAAGAAAGAAACAAAGACTGTTGAAACAGAAAAGATAATATAAGGAAGAAAATGGAAAGACGTATAGGAAGGAAGGAAGGAAAAAAGGAAGACAATGTTGAAATGGAAAAGAATATAAGGAAGAAAATGGAAAAAAGTATAGGAAGAAAGGAAGAAATGTACTTAATATTGAAACAGACAAGGGAATGAAGGAAAAAATATTGGAAGGATTGAAAGAAGGAAGAAAGAATGGAAGGAACAAAGACAATGTTGAAATGGAAAAGAATATAAGGGAAAAAATGGAAAAATGTTAGGAAGGAAGAATTACACTTAATATTGAAACAATTGAATATAATGAAGGAAAAGGAAACAGGAATAAGGGAGGGCTGAAGAATTCTGGGAACTGAAGTCCACCCCTCGTAAAGTGACCAAGGCTGGGAAAAGAATCCGCACTAGGGACAATGCAAGCTATGCTTCACCCCGTCAGTCCATCTTAGCGTGCAAGAAAGACATCAGACAACGCCATAGTTGCTATGGTAGCATTTGGCTATGCGCAGCGATGCTCTCCTGGTCTTTATGGGTGGGAGGGGGGCAGTTGAGCTATGATGCTAATCCCCTCGTGGGAACACAGAGGGTGGGAGAAGAGAACCAAAGAACTTCAAACTCCAAGGTTCTGGAGTGGAGAATAAGGGGATCAACTTTGTCTAAATGATATTGACATATAAAGAACGGTTGTAGGAACTGGGTATGTCCAGTTTGATGAAAAGAAGGACTAGGGGAGACATGATAGCAGTCTTCCAATATCTCAGGGCCCAGGGTTGCTCCAAAGAAGAGGGAGTCAAACTATTCTCCAAGGCACCTGAAGGCTGGACAAGAAGCAATGGATGGAAACTAATCAAGGAGAGAAGCAACCTAGAACTAAGGATAAATTTCCTGACAGTGAGAACAATTAACCAATGGACCAACTTGCCTCCAGAAGTTGGGAATGCTCCAACACTGGAAGTTTTAAAGAAGATTTTGGATAACCGTTTGTCTTAAGTAGTGTAGGGTTTCCTGCCTAGGCAGGGGGTTGGACTAGAAGACCTCCAAGGTCCCTTCCAATTCTATTTCTATTGTATTCTCTATATTCTATTCTTTCTCTGTTCTATTCTAATCTCTTCTGAACTAAATGTTTATCTAGAACTCAAATAAATAGCTGCTTTTTGGTTTTATTTTTTTTAATATTTATCAGTCTCTCTTTTATTCCATACTTCTGGTTGAAAGACTATTCTATGTCATGCTAAACAAATGCATATTCTAGTGGCGGCGGGAGCTCGTTGGCATCTTCAGCAGCAGCCCTGCCTCCTGTGAAAAAACCGAAGATGGAGCAGATCCACGCAGATGACGTTGCTGCAACATGACTGGAGGAGGAATTCTGGGAGTTGAAGTCCACAAGGCTTAAAGCTGTCAGGTTTGAAGACCCCTGGGGTTTTTTTCCTAAAGGGTTAGGGGTGCGAGGGTCTTGTAACTTGACAGCTTTAAGACTTGCACGCTTCAATGCCAGAGTTTCTGAGCCAACATTTTGGTTGCTAAGCAGGACCGTTGTTAAGTGATACTGATATTATATAACACTTTTAATTAAGCGGGTACCTTGAATAAACATAACTTTGAGTTTCAAATAATACTGATTTCGTTGTTGTCTTAGGTGACATCTGTGAAAAAAATTAAGGTGCTCAGGCATGAAAATGTGCCGCTCAAACACTATACTTTTCCGCTCACACTGAAAAAAAATTAGAGGGAACATTGGTTGACTCAGCCTTCCATCCTTCCGAGGTGGGTAAAATGAGGACCCAGATTGTTGGGGGCAATATGCTGACTCTCTGTAAACCGCTTAGAGAGGGCTGAAAGCCCTATGAAGCGGTATATAAGTCTACTGCTATTGCTATTGCTATTGGTCTTTTTTCCCCTTCTTCCTCTATACTTTTTCCATTTTTTGTATTTGTGGATTAAAAGTTTCTTTCCTCGCAAGGCTCGGCTGGATCATAATCTTTAAACATTTTTTCTTCTTCTCTTCCAGAGTTCGGAGCTTAGAAAGAGAGGCAAAAAATAGAGGGAAAGGATGTAACACTGTCATTTAGAGGCTAGAGGCTTGGCAACATCTGATAATAGAAATCTATTGGCTTTGTTTACTGAAAGGGTCAGTGGAACTTTGAAGGAAAGAGAAAGCTTTGACCTGAAAAACTTTACTGAATTTGTTTGAAACCTAACAAAAGCCTTGGTTGTTTTAGTGGCAGTGTTTATAACATGGAAAAGTGGCCCAATATGAAGAAGAAAAGGGACTAACATTGCTAGAAATTCAGAAAGTCTTAATAATCACAGAGAGAATTGAAAAGAGACTTGAAATTATAGATCAAAATACAGAAAGTACGGAGGGAAGAGTTGAGAATACTTATAAAACAATGATGAAATTTGAGGACAGAGTTCAAAAAAACCACAGAGACATATGAAAGTGATAAGAAAATTGTTGACACTGACAGCAAATCGAGAGTGGAGGGAAATGATAAGTGCGAAATACGGAAAGGAGAGATCGATAAACTGGAACTCTATTTCAGATGTCAAAATATAGATGAAGAAAGGGGAGAAAATTTGGCAGAAACAACGAGAATAATTTCGGCAGCAGCACCAGCGATAACAAAAGACAAGCTGATGAAAGGAACAGATAGAGGGTTTTGAATCTTTATAAGATATGCAATGAATAACAAGTTATCAAGAAAAGTCCACATAAGACCTATCAAGAAAACACTTAGAATATAGATTCTACAAATGGCAAGAGATATTGGACTACACTATTTCTGGAAGGATACAGGATGATGAAATGAAATGTCACAATAAAATTTAGTTAAATGTAGTTAAATTTTGAGTACTATGTATAAGACAAAGTAATAATAGCTATAGTCAAATAAATGATTAATAATATAATAAAGCATTTATATATACTAGATTGATAATATGAAATTTTACACAAACTGTAAATGAGGATGATGGAGAGGATGTTGAAAAACCTTTTTATAAAAGATAAATAATTCTATATAAAATAGATTATAAAGATGTAATATCATTGGATGATTTCAGGATGATGTAATGAAATGCCATAATATAAATTTACTTCAAATTTAATAGGTTTCATATAAAAAGGATGTAATAATAGCTATGCTTAATGGATGTTTAACAATTAGAACAATTTGTATACATGAATATTAGATTGATGATACTAATAATGGAAAAAACATGGAATTGAAAATTATTAGATGATGTTATCAATGCTAAAATAATAGAATGACTTAGAATAGGATATAAAAATTCTTTATTATTGGATATATTGAAGATGATATAATGAATCATTATAATATAAACGGATACATATTTAGAATACCTTGTTTAAAATGGAGAAACAATACTGATAATCAAACAAATGAAGTATAATAATAATGTATACAAAGATATTTGATTGACAATATGTGAATTTTGATAAAGCTCAAGTGATGACTATGGAAAGGACGCAGAAAGACCTTGTAACCAATGGACACACTGTATACAGTTGAAGAGGTTTTTATGTTATATGTTTTTTGTGTTTGTGTTTGTTTGAAAATAAAAATTTTATAAAACAAACAAACAAACAAACAAACAAACCAACCAACCAACCAACCAAGAAGAACAATGGAAAGGGAAAAATCCATGCAAATGCAATCCTTTTATCAGGTGAACTGCCAGTAAAAGTTTAAACAATTTTTGAACACAGGGAGAAAAAGGAAGAGGCACAATATTTCGGAAATTTAAGTAATATCTGGATCAGGTTACTATCTTAGATTGTGTTGTGGATAAAAAGGGCTAACATGAAAATCGATGCCTATTAAATATAAAATTAGGGTTAGGCTGGACTAGGAATTTTTCCAAAGCTTGTTGGGAAGATGAAGCAAGCAAATCTTCCATCTCTGGAAATATGAAATGCAGTACATGCAGTCCTTACCTTATGCCTGGTTTAACCAGTGAAAATTACAACGGACTTCCCCAAGGGTACACATACTGTATCTAGTTCTCAAATTCGGAAGGTGCGATCACATGAAGGCATTTTGGGTGTTTGGCAACTGGTCTTCATTTATGCCCATTTGCAGCATCCTGCAGTCACATGACTCCATTTTACGATGTATTTGCCCAAACCTGGAATTTATGTCTTTTTTTCCAAAACTTTCCCATAGCAAACAATTGGATTGCTTAATGACTGTAGCATTCTCTTAATGACTGTCCCCCAAAACGTTGTAAAAATCAGGTCAGTCACATAGGTCGCCTGTTTTATGACTATCATGACTTGAACCATAAAGGGCAGGATCCATTGCATTCATAAATTGAGGACTACCGTAATTCCATTCTTAGGCCTTATCTGTGTTGCCAGGTTGTACTGTGGGTGGTGCCCAGGAGTGGGTTTCAGCTGGTGTTACTGCCGGTTTGCTCGTGCGCACTGCACACGCATGCACATTTCAATGGAAATAGTTCTGCGCATGCGCAGAACTAAAAAAAAGGCAATGGCAGTGATCAGGGAACTGGTTCAGGTGTGTGGCCAGCCTGGATGCTGCTGGTTCTGCGACCCAGGCCGGCATACCACTACCATTGGGCCGAACCAGGCCAAACCGGGCTGAACCAGTAGGAACCCACCTCTGCTGGTGGTGCCTGCCAGCAAAAAAATTTAAATGGCAGAAATGGCTGAAGGTACTTCAGTTGTCATTACTTGTACAGATACGATTTTTGGAATCTCTGATGAAACAAGACTAAAAAATTCCACACGGGTTGAATTTTTAAACCTGTAGGAGGTTATCTATTTTTACATCCTAATCACTACAAAATTAAAGATGATGTCTCTCCCCCCCCCCCCCCCCCAATATCTATTAAATGTTTCTTGGCTAATAAAAACATTTTCCTGGCTGGAATTCAAGGAACCAATACTAGAATAATGATTAAAAACAATTTAGGTTGAAATTCAGCAAGAAAGCAATAAGGGGCTGTAAAGTTTTGACGGTGCACCTTAGTGAATTAAAAACCAATGCATTATTTCCTTCACTGCTGGTTGAAGGTCAATGATAGCGTACAAGTAGTTATGCTGACTTTGAAGTGATTTATGAAAGGTTTTAATCCCTCCTGTTACCTGGCCTAATATTGGTTTAGTTTGTTTAATATTAGGATTAGATGGGTTTGTTTAATTGCTTCATAATTGTGTTAAATAGCCTAGAAGTCTTTTTTAAGTGAGTGACCTAAAATACATGCATGTTTTGCTTACCTCTGAATCTGCAATTGAGAGCTTGGTTTTATACCCCCCAATGTAGACAAGAATTATCCCTGAAGTATCTAGTATATTCCACAAATGTTTGTCTTCAATTGCCATAATTCCCAGCCTGGCATATTAAAAAGATATCTGATAGGAAAAGCGATTCAAGCTACAAAAATGCGGGAAATCTGGCCTCAATTAATTCTTATGACCCTGCCAGCTTGCCAAGGCTATATTGGTAATAAATTCATTTATGTTTATTTTATTTTTCGATTTAGACACATCCTTCCTATCTCTTTGGTAATCAAGGCAGCTGACAACATTGAAAACAGGCCTTTCCCTTAAATCAGTTTTGGAAATGATGCTGTGAAGTGTTTCCCATTTGGCTTTGTATCAATTTGCCGTGATATTTCAATGAATCTTACAAAATTTAAGCTAAAATGGAACGCTTAAGAGAAGGGCCGGAAATGCTTTAAACTTAGTCAAATAATAACAGAGAATTTTTCAGCCTCTGTAAGCGTGGCCTTCCCAATAACCTAGTTCCAGGTTGTGTGTGTGATTTATGATGCACTCTAAAAAAAAATGCAGCAAGCATGTTTATACAGCCCAGCTCAAAAATCCACCAGAAAGAAGATGGAATCTTAGAAGCTATATTTAGCGGCTGCCGCCTTCATTATATTTAAATGGAGAGAAAGGAATTGCCTTGAGAATACAGCAAGAAGTTTATTTGGAAGCAAAGTTCCAATAGTCCCATTATTCATAGCTAAGGAGTATAGTCAGTGAATCCGGAATTGCTACAAACCTGCTCCAGGGGGTTGAAGCACAGCATAGCAAAGGCTAAATGAAGGAACTATCAGCATTTTTGCTCACCAAAGAAAGTGAAAATAATGGCGATCACAACATTTTAACAAGCCAGAAATAGGCGCTGCTTGGAAATCATGTTTCTTTTAACAAATATTCTACTTAGTGACAAATATCAATTTACCTTATGCTCACTTAGCTACTGAATGCTGGTTATGAATAGTTTGGCTAAATAGCTTTTAATCATCAGAGTAGTCACTGAAATGCCAAAGAAAACCCAGTCCAAATATTTACTTACTTTATAAAATTATTTATTTGCATCCCACCTTTATTACTTTTATAAATAATTCAAGGCAACAAATGCACCTAAGATTTCTTCCTCCTATTTTTTCCACCAGTCCACCCTGTAAGGTGAGTTGGGCTGAGAGAGGTCCAAGGTCATCTAGGTGGTTTTCCTGACTAAAGTGGGATTAGAATCCACAGTCTCCTGGTTTCCAGCCCGGTACCTTAACCACTAAACCAAACTGGTTCTCGCTGGTAATTATTTCAATGTAGCTCTTTTACGTTGTTGTTTGTTTGTTGTTGTTGTTTATTACATTTATATGCCGCCCTTTTCCCTCGAGGGGGACTCAGGGTGGCTCACAACTCAACCAGGGAAGGGGAATACAGACAAAAAATTTAAAAAACAAAGCATAAAAACATATAACAGTCATACCATTCGAGACGGGGGCAACAGCTCTTTAGCCCCAGGCCTGTCGGAACAGCCAGGTTTTAAGGGCCTTGCGGAAGGCCTGGAGGGTGGTGAGGGTTCGAATCTCCACGGGGAGTTCGTTCCAGAGGGTCGGAGCAGCCACAGAGAAGGCTCTCCTCCGAGTAGTCGCCAGTCGACACTGGCCGGCGGATGGAATTCGGAGGAGGCCTAATCTGTGGGATCTAATCAGTCTAGTGGAGGTAATTGGCAGCAGGCGGTCTCTCAAGTACCCAGGTCCAATACCATGAAGGGCTTTATAAGTGACGACTAGCGCCTTGAAGCGTATCCGGAGACCAATAGGCAGCCAGTGCAGCTCGCGGAGGATAGGTGTTATGTGGGTGAACCGATCGCCCACGCAGCTGCATTCTGGACAAGCTGAAGTCTCCGAATACTCTTCAAGGGCTGCCCCATGTAGAGCACGTTGCAGTAGTCCAGTCTAGAGGTCACAAGGGCGCGAGTGACTGTTGTGATGGCCTCCCAGTTCAGGTAGGGACGCAACTGGTGCACCAGGCGAACCTGGGCAAATGCCCCCCTGGTCACAGCCGACAAGTGGTGTTCAAAAGTCAGCTGTGGGTCCAGGAGGACTCCCAAGTTGCGAACCCTGTCTGAGGGGTGTACTGTTTGACCCCCCAGCCTGAGAGATGGAACACTTGGCCAATTAGTAGGAGGGAAACACACCAGCCACTCAGTCTTATCTGGATTGAGTACAAGCTTGTTAAGCCCCATCCAGTCCCTAACAGCCTCGAGGCACTGGCACATCACGTCAACCGCTTCACTGAGTTGGCACGGGGCGGACAGATACAGCTGCGTATCGTCCGCATACTGATGGTATTTTATCCCGTGCCGTCGAATGATCTCACCCAGCGGCTTCATGTAGATATTAAACAGGAGGGGGGACAGGACCGAACCCTGCGGCACCCCATAATTCAGGGGCCTAGGGGTCAATCTCTGCCCTCCGACCAACACCGACTGCGACCTGTCCGAGAGGTAAGAGGAGAACCACCGTAGGACGGTGCCTCCCACCCCCACCTCCCGCAGTCGTCGCAGAAGGATACCATGGTCAATGGTATCGAAGGCCGCTGAGAGGTCAAGGAGCACTAGGACGGAGGCATAACCTCCATCCCTGGCTCTCCAGAGATCATCAATCAATGCGACCAAAGCGGTTTCCGTGCTGTAGCCAGGCCTAAATCCTGACTGGAAGGGATCTAGATAATCGGTTTCCTCCAAGGACCGCCGGAGCTGAAAGGCTACCACTTTCTCAACAACCTTCCCCACGAAGGGGAGGTTGGAGACTGGACGATAGTTGTTTAAGACAGCTGGATCCAAAGATGGCTTCTTCAGAAGGGGTCTCACCACCGCCGCCTTTAGAGTGGGGGGAAAGAACCCCTCCCGAAGGGAGGCGGTAACAACCGCCTGGATCCAGCCCCGTGTCACCTCCCTGCTGTTAGCGACCAGCCAGGAGGGGCACGGGTCCAGTACACATGTGGAAGCACTTACAGCTCCCATGGCCTTGTCCACATCCTCAGGGGTAACAGCTTGGAAATCAATTCAGTGATGTCCTTCCAGATTCTCCCCTGGTGCCTCGGCTGGCTCTGAGCAATTGGAGTCCAGGTCCGTCCGAAGCCGAGCAACTTTATCCGTGAGGAATTGGACGTAATCCTCAGCTCTGCCCTGCAAAGGATTGCCCGTATCCCTCCTATTTAGGAGGGAATGGGTTATCCTGAACAGGGTGGCTGGGTGCGACTCAGCGGAAGCAATCAGAGAGGCAATGTGTGTTCTTTTGGTCGTCCTAATTGCCCGAAGATAGGCTCTGATGCTGGATGTTAAAAGCGCTCGGTCTGACTCAGACTTACTGGATCTCCATCGTTGCTCTAGGCGTCTCTTTCAGCGCTTCATCTCCCGGAGTTCCTCAGTAAACCAAGGGGCCCTCCTGGATCCACTGCCTCGGACTGGCCGTAAAGGCGCAATCCGGTTAAGAGCCCCTGCCGCTGCTGAATTCCAAGCAGCAACCAGAGTCTCCACCGGACTGCGGGCGAGGGTATCAGGAACAACACCAAGCTCTGTCTGAAAGCCCAAAGGGTCCATAAGTCGCCTGGGGTGGAACCACCTAATCGGTTCCTCCTCCCTACAGTGGGGGTTTGGTCTCCGAAAGTCAAGCCTCAGTAGGTAGTGGTCCGACCATGACAGGGGTAAGATCTCGCTACCCCTCAAACCAAGATCACAACTCCACTGCTCCGAGAGGAATACGAGGTCGAGCGTGTGACCCGCCGAGTGAGTCGGGCCCCGAATTACTTGGGTCAAGCCCATGGCTGTCATGGAAGCCATGAACTCCTGCGCTCCATCAGAGTGTTCACCGAGCGAAGGCAGATTGAAATCCCCCAGAACCATAAGCCTGGGAAACTCAATTGCCAGCTCAGCTACTGACTCGAGGAGCGAGGGGAGGGCTGCTGCAATGCTGTTGGGAGGCAGGTACGTTAACAGCAAGCCCACTTGACCCTTGAGGTCCAACTTCACCAGCAAGGACTCACACCCGACAAGCTCCGGAGCAGGGATCCTACGAGGTACTAGAGACTCTCGGATAACAATAGCCACACCCCCACCCGTTCTCTGAGATCGCGGCTGATGAAGCACCTGAAAGCCCTCTGGGCACATCTCTACGAGGGGGACTCCTCCCTCCGGGCCCAGCCAGGTTTCAGTAATACATGCCAGGTCTGCCCTCTCGTCTAAGATTAAGTCCCGGACGAGGGGAGCCTTGTGAACTACAGAGCTGGCATTTAGCGACAGCAGCCTGAGACCAGGGTCCTGATTACTCACGCCATACGTTCTGCCTTGTCATTTTCACCAAATGCTTCCTCCTCCTCATCTTCTTCTTCAAGTGCAGATTCACCAACTTCCTTATCCATGGAAACAGACTGCAGTGGAAGGGAACAGACATGGCAATATAGATTAAAAATCGGGTATCACTCCTAATTTATCTTCCCTGAGGCTAAATGGGAAGACTGGAAACCCATGCTCTTGTTTCTCCTTTCCCCTACTTTACACACAAGGAATGACAGAAGACTTCAGAAGTAGACCGATGCCAAGTGTGCCCCTGTTTTGCCATTGAACTGATTTTCTGAAAGAATGCAACTTTATCTGTGGGAAACTTTATGTTATTGAAATCTTGAAAATAATGACTACCATTATTTTTAACCTGTTTCAGGGGTAATTTTCTGTGGCAAGTCCAAATCCAATGGCACTGATTCCTGAGCACCTCTGATCTAACCTATTGGCCACAAAGAGGCGACAGTTAAAGATGCCAAATGAAAGATTTGCTCTGTTGATCTCTTCTTTGTCTAGAGATTGCTAGTGACTCAGATCACTTCTTCTACCTTTCTTTCCAGACATACAAACACCAAATGCTAATTCTTAAATCCTTCTCCTGGTACGAAACAACTAGCTAAATTGTATTCTGTAAAAGAAAGTTCCTTTTTCTTATGGTTTTAAAGACTGTTTCACTCATCATTTGCTCAGCTTAGAGTCCTGCTCTTAGGAACACTCATATGTACGTATAGAAGACTTCAATCTCTAACCAAGTGATGGGCTCCAGTGACTGAAGAAATGTGTAAAAGGATTCTGTAAAAGAGAGGGGGTGAGGCAGGGGTCTTCTCAGCAGAATAAAAATCCAGACAACTCTCAGAAATGGAATCAGGAAACTGGCATTGCACCACCTCTTCCCACCACCACCATTAGGACGGGAAGATAGGATATGTTATGGGTCCCATTGTTTGGAGATTGTCATCTGATGGGATCACAAAAAAGGCATTTTCGGTGGTGCCCCCCTTTTTTAAGGAATATCATTCTCCCCAAGGTATGGTTGCCCCCACCTCTGCTTCTCCAAAAGAACCTAAAACATGATTTTGTCAGTAGGCTTGGAGATTAGGAATGGAGATGGGGCATTTAATTTGACTATATTCTTTCTGGTGTGTGGGATGGGTTTTTATTATATGAAATGATTATATGACATGGTTTTTTAAAATAATTAAACCACATAATTACTTATGTGTTATTTGGATGGTTGTATAAATTTGTTAAACAAATAAACAAACAAACAAACAAACCAACCAATAAACGTGGGAAAGAACAAATTTCTCCCTCTGGTTCCCTTCATGTTCCTTAAGTTTCAAGTGCCAGATGAAGTGGGACTTAGAAAAGAAGGTGTAGGAAGTTGGCAGCAACTTTTCTTCTGGGAAAATGAGATATTTTAGGAAATATTAAAAGGGCCAAATATTTTCTCTAAAAGAGAGGCAGAAACTCACACATCCCCTTTGTCAATGGGCCATTAAAGCCTGAGACAGTCTATTCTACATAACAAAGATCTACCTCCTTCAGGCAGAGCCATAGTAGGAATTGCCCAAAGCCCTCTACCCATCTCACCACACGGCACCTGGGAAGATTACAACATCCAGCAAGGCTCAACCAAGCCTGGGACTCAGAACAGCCTACAGAGTTGCCCCTGCATGGCCCCATGGGAGTCTGGCAACCAATCAGAATACAAGCTCAAATTCAAATCTCGGGGAAGGTATAAAACCAAGGCACTCTCAGCATCTCTTCCCTTTTTCCCCCAGGACCTCAAATCACGTGGTCCTGTCCATCATCAATAAACCTTCTTTCCAAGCAACTGCCATGAATTCAGTGTCTTTTTTCCCCACTTGAAACTGAACCCAGATGGACATTTCTTCCAACATTTATCAGAGGCAAACACCCCGAGACACTGCAAACAAAAGAATGAATGACTTTGCTATGGTGCACTTAAAGGACATAGATCAAGCCAGGAACATTTGGAAAATCCCTTTGGACATAACAGGAGAAAAGAGCCAGCTTCTTCAAAAAGTGTATTTAAAAAATATTTGCAACCGGTACCCGGAAGAAGTGGATCCCCATCTACATCAAATAAAATATATTGCAAGTCAACTTAAGCGACTAAACAGGAAGAAAAGCTGGTTGCCTTCATTTTAAACTCCAGCTACCAAGCTGTGGTAGCTGCAATAGAAATTGAAATAGAAATCCGCAGAAGCGGATATTAATTTTGTGATAAATTGCTTAGGAGATTGCAATCTTCATAACTCTAAAAAGCCAGTTTTCCGTCTGGAAACTCTGTTAAAGGGCAGGAGAAAGGAAAAGGAAGGTTTACCTTGCAATATCTCAGGGCGTTGGAATTCAGTTGTCCTAGGAAAGGGAGTCAAGACGAACTCTTTAGACTGTCTTCAGGCTAATGAAAATAAGAAAAAAAACAAAAATAAAAAATCCAGAAACAATGTATGCAAGAACAAATTGGCCACCAGATGGCACCCGTTTTGATTATGCCACAAAGAGAGAGGCTTACTGAAGTTGAGGATTATAAATCCACCACTAATTTGGTAAACAGAAGAAAGATCGTTTCTGCTGGGGGTCTCCTTAAGTTTCCAAAGAGAGAATGCAATTAAAGATGTCTTATCTACCTTCGGTCTGGAACTGAGGTGGCTGTTTGTAAAATATACCACAGAGAAAGGATGAAATGTAGGATTTAAAGACAACCAGGCTCCTCCCCCCTCCCCCTCCCCCCTCCCCCCCTCCTCCTCCTTCTTCTTCCTCCTCCTCCTCCTCCTCTTCTTCTTCCTCACTATTAGAGTATTAAAAACTGATGTCCAAAAGGTTTTTGCTTGCTCTCACCAGACATAATCAGTGGTGCAATATCCTTGTTGTGATTGTGGCATAACTACATAAACTCAGTATAATTTGAAAGGTTTAGCTAAAGGTCTAAAGTTTCAGCCATGGGTGTCAGTTCATGTGTGCATGGGTTGCAAAATTCAAAAGCTAATGAATGTGAAGAGAGACAAGGATTAAAAAGTTGTGTGACTTCATTCACCCTGATTTATCAGGCCAAATAGTTATTTTTGTGGGTTATTTAAGGGACCACCTCTTCCCAATTACTGTCTCATTTGATCTGGCAGAAGAAGTAAGTTGTGGATTCCATCTGGTAAATAATCACATCTGATGGCATCTCAGAGACAAGCCTTTTAGATTGTGACACCTGCCCTGTGGAGCATCATTCCTTTGGAGATGAGACTGGCTCCATCCTTAACATCCTTCCCAAAATGCCTCAAAACATGATTGGGTCAACAAGCTTGGAATCTCAAGATGAATCAGGAGATGGTTACATTGTCTGAGATGCTCTCTTCTATGTCTCTTAATATTGATGTTTTTGAATCATGGAATATTTCTAGTGTTGTTCTTTTTTATGGGTTTATTTTCTATTCTATGCAGTGCAGAGTCATATGTGTTTGGTCACCTATGGGATGCTTGAGAATGGAGCAAATTGCTCCATTCCAAACGGCCCCATAGACAACCAAACACTTTTCGCCCGGATGGAAAAATGACATACACAAAGCTTAGTGTGCTTGCAAAAGGAACAGTTTGAAATGGAGTGATTAACTCCGTTTCAAAGCATCCCCTTTGCAAGCAGAAAAAAACTTTGTCTCTCTCTGGGTGAAAAGTGTTTGAGCAGTGACCACCAGCCCTGGCCTCTCCATCCCATTGTTTGCTTAGCCGTGGCCTCAATCTCAGCATGCCCCGGTTTGCACCTGTCCTGGTAGGAGGGTGAAGAGCCTCTGTGAGGCCAACAGCAGCATAGGCAGCCACTTGGCGGCCAGCACAGTGCCTGTTGTGGCCAGCAAGTGTCCTGCTAGTAGCTGGGCCAGCAGGTAGGGCGGGTGGAGACCAGGGATTGCCAGGAACTTGGCCCGTTGCAGAGGTGGGCAAGCAGGCAGTGGGACAGAGAGTACAGGGCCAGCGGTAGCTGCATTCCCAGTCCTATGCTTGCCGCTTCCTGCACTTAAAAAAACCCAATGTCTGCCCATAAATAAATCCAAGTGCTTATTTTCAACTCCAAAAGAAAATAAGACCGGGTCTTATTTTCAGGGCAACATGTTGTATGTGTGTGTGTGTTTGTGTGTATACACACACACACACACACACACACACACACACACACACACACACACATATATATATATATATATATATATATATATATATATATATATACACACACACACACACACACACACACACACACACACACACATATATATATATATGTGTGTGTGTGTGTATATATATATGAATGTTTGACACCAGGTGGAAATAAAAACAGAGCCGAGGTGGCGCAGTGGTTAGGGTGCAGTACTGCAGGCCACTTCAGATGACTGTTATCTGCAGTTCAGCGGTTCTAATCTCACCGGCTCAAGGTTGACTCAGCCTTCCATCCTTCTGAGGTGGGTGAAATGAGGACCCAGACTGTGGGGGCAATATGCTGACTCTGTAAACCGCTTAGAGAGGGCTGAAAGCTTTATGAAGCGGTATATAAGTCTAACTGCTATTGCTATTGCTAAATAAAGACATTCTCAAATAGTAGATGGTTATACAAGATATCACTTTTGCTACTTGCTTAGTGGAAATAGGAAAGTACTAGAAATTTAAAGAATACATGGGACACATTTATTAATAGTAACATCCAGTTGGAAAGAGCCATTAAGGCAATTGAACCCAACTCCCTGCTCAGTGCTAGAGTTTAAGTGGAAGCAACCCCCGCAGATGGTTCTCCAGTTTTCGCTCGAACACATCCAGCGAAGGGCTCTGGTCTTCCTTCAATAATTGGTTCCATTGTTGAATAGCTGTTTTTTTTTCTTTCTTTCTCCTACTATTCAGCCAGATGCTGCCTTTTGTAACTTAAATCCACGTCCTGCACTAAGATGATAAAGAAGCTGGCATTCTGGGGGTGGTTGTGGGCTATGACATACTTTCATAGATTTCAAAAATTCTAACATATTGACCTCAGTCTTCTCACGACTAAGCCTTTCCAGTTTCTTCAGCCTCTCTTCATAGAATTTATTTTTAGTTTCCTGAACATCCTCATTGCCTCTCTCTGGATTGGTTCTATTTCTCCGACCAATTCTTAATGTGTGGTCTCAGAATGTAAGATAGGATCTGATCAATGCTCAGCAAAGGGAAAATGTTACATCCCACAATCTGCAAACTATACTTCTGTGGCTGTAGCTCAAAATTATACACAGTTTTTTAACCACAGGTAATCCTATTTAGTGACCACAACTGGGATTGGCAACTCAGTTGCTGAGTGCTACAGTCACCAAGTGAAAAACAAAATCTGACCATGATGGGTTTATGACCTCATTTCCCATTAAGGGGTTAAGCAAAGTTCCTCAGTCTCTAAATGAAAAACCATGTGACTGCAACTTACAATTTTACTTCTGCCTTCTCTATTAACTCTGTGCATCTCAAGTTAGTTGTGAAGAACACAAGTAGTGATTACAGGACTGGGGGATGCTGCACCAGTCACAAATGTGAGGATTGGTCACAAAGCTTTTTTTTTTTTACCCTGTCATAAGTTTGGATTATTAGGGACGTGGTGGCTCAGGTGCTAAGACCCTGAGCTTGTGGATCAGAAAAGTTGGCAGTTTGACAGTTCTAATCCATAGCGCCGCATAACCGAGTGAGCTCCCGTTACTTGTCCCAGCTTCTGCCAACCTAGCAGTTTGAAAGCATGTAAAATGCAAGTAGAAAATCAGGGACCACCTTTGGTGGGAAGGTAACAGCGTTCTGTGCACCTTCAGCGTTTAGTCATGCCAGCCACATGACCACGGAGACATTTTTGGACAGCACTGGCTCTTCGGCTTTGAAACAGAGATGAGCACTATCTCCGAGAGCTGGAAACGACTAGCACATATGTGCAAGGGGAACCTTTACCTTTTTAAGTTTGGATGGTTGTTAAATGAGGCAGTCAGTAAGTGAGGACAATCTGTATATCATATTGCTGGTTAAATTCAGTTTGTAGTTAACTGCTTTTATTAGATTCCCCCCCCCCACAGAAGTTTCTCCACGACTACAGAACTCAATCAATCTTGCGTAGCCTTCCTAAGTTGGCTGCATGAGTACATTTAGACTCCATTTCTCACCTTGTCCATACCTGCTTCAGTTTAAGGAGTATAGTTGGTGGGGACTGTGGTGTGGTCTCCAGGAGGCTCTCCATTTTAAGAGTTTCTGTATGACATTTCCAAACACAATAAAGAACTTCCTTTGTATGCAAATATTGTCAGCAAAATGTTGTACAGCCTTTATGTATAAAACCATTGTAGGTGTCAAGGGAACAACTGGCATTTACAGAGGAGCTAAAGTAGAGGGAACTTCAGTAAATCCCATTTATTTCACAAGATGTACTATTTCAAGAAATACAAAATATGTATCTGATTACTCTTTTCTAGGCGAAGAATTTTTCATTTGTCTCCAATAAACTTCATTCAGTTCTGAATAACTTCATGCTATTTCCAGCCCATTTTGTGAAACCATCAAGGGCTTTGTAATTATATTTCCCATTTGGCAGGTATTAACTATTCCATCCAATTTTGTAACTTTTGCTGTACAATTAGTATTTTCCTTACCTCATCACCTATCCTTAACAGAAATTTGAAATGTAGAATACCCAGAATTGAAACTTGCCACATCCCGTTTAGTAGCTCTGTCTAGTTTTCTAAAGTAATATTGATATAGAGATTGATAGGCAACCTCTGAGTGCAGTTTCTGAAACAGCTATTTTTATATAAAAGGTTTTTACTCCACTATGACTACTAGTAGGGGATGCTGCTCATCTCCATTTTTTAAAGCCATTGAGCCAATGCTTTCAGAAGATGTTTCTGTAGTCAATCTGGCCAACATAACATCATACTGCAACCAGAGCATGTAACAAAACATGGAACACTATTATATTCCCACCGAAGTGGTACATATTTATCTATTTGCATTTGCATGCTTTCAAACTGCTAGATGGGCAGGAGCTGAGGCAAGGAACTGGAGCTCACCCCATTACATGGAGTTAGAGGTGGAACTGCCAAAATAAAGACCTTCTCTGGCATCTTTTAAGCCACTGAGCCACTGCGTCTATATATATATGTATTCCATATTTAATTAGCCTGCTAATCAGAATATCAATGCTTTGTGTCAATGCTTTTTTGTGTTAATACTTTTTTGAAACCAAGGTATTATACATAGCATTCCCATTGTCTAGAAAAGAAAGTTACCTGACAACAACTATTATAGTCTAACTAGACTTATTCTTAACAATCTCATGCTATCTGTTGGTGATCACTACATTTTTTTTAAAAAAAAGGTCTTTACAGATCATTTGCTCTGTTTTAAAAAATCTCTCAGGTAAAGCAGAAAATAGAAAAGCTCAAGTATAAATTTAGTTTAAACACATGAAATGTACTGTGTTGCATCAGAACGACACTCACTCACTGTTTTGAGCATTCTGATGCTAGGAAACAATAGAAACCTGGAACCCAAATGCTCATCTCTCCCCACCCTTATTTTTTCATCATGTTAGTTTATGATGAATGCTAACTGCCTCTGAAATTCCAGAAAATATGGCCAAATAAAACTTTAAAATATATCCTTATAGCAAACAATATTAACCACAACCTTACTTTCACAGACTGAAACATCTTCTTAATTTAGAATATGGGGTTTCTTTTTTAAAAAAAATCAAAACAAAATTAATAGCCTTTAAGAGAAGAAAGACAAGGAACTTTTTAATATCTCTCAATAAACTTCTCAATCAGCAATCCAACAGATTTTAAAGTCAAAATAAAAGGCAACTAAGCTCATTAGCAATCCTTTCAACTAATACTTCCATGATTTTTTTTTAATCTTTAATTTTTTTATGAAAAAAAAATATTGAACACAATCACCTTGTCTTGAGACCAGCAAACACTTTCTTTGTTGGGCATTATTATTCATTGCATGAATAGCATTAATTTTACAATAATATATGAGAGCATGCAGAAATGACATTACAACCCTCTGACTTTATTTTTAAGGAGTGCTACTAAAGAGAAGGACACAGGTGTAGAAAGAAGTAAAACAAGAGGAAGAAAAAAGGAAAGAAGAAAAGAAAAAAGTAGTGACTTCTGACTTTTTCTCTCTGCAGGAGACTAAAGGTAAAGAGTTCCCTGATAGTCATGTCCAACTGATTGACAGAGGCACGGTGGTCATCTCCATTTCTTGGCCAAGGTAGCCAGTGTTGTTCAAAGACAATTTCTATGGACATTTGGCCAGCCAAAGGCACATGAAATATTGTTACCTTCTGACTGAAGTGGTACCTATTAATCTTCAAAAGCATTTGCATGCTTTTGAACTAGTAGGGGGGGGAGGAGCAGGAGCAAGTAACAGGAGCTCACCCTGTTGTGTGAAGCTTGGGTCTTGACCCCAGGCTGTCAGTCAACAAGTTTCAGTTTCAGTTTAATTTATTTGTATGCCGCCCTTTTCCCTAAAGGGACTCAGGGCGGCTCACAACTCAAAGGGAGGGGAAAAACAAACAGAATTACAAAAAACATAAAAAGCCACACATAGTTAAAAACACAACAATCATCGAAGTGGGGCAGCAAGTCTTTAGCACCAGGCCTGTTGGAACAGCCAGGATTTAAGGGCTATGCGGAAGGCCTGGAGGGTGGTGAGGGTACGAATCTCCACGGGGAGTTCGTTCCAGAGGGTCGGAGCAGCCACAGAGAAGGCTCTCCTCTGGGTAGTCGCCAGTCGACACTGGCTGGCTGATGGAATTTGGAGGAGGCCTAGTCTGTGGGATCTAATTGGTCTAGTGGAGGTAATTGGCAGTAGGCGGTCTCTCAAGTACCCAGATCCAATACCATGAAGGGCTTTGTAGGTGACAACTAGCACCTTGAAGCGTACCCGGAGATCAACAGGCAGCCAGTGCAGCTCGCGGAGGATAGGTGTTACGTGGGTGAACTGAGGCGCACCCACGATCGCTCATGCGGCTGCATTCTGGACAAGCTGAAGTCGCCGAATACTCTTCAAGGGCTGCCCCATGTAGAGCACGTTGCAATAATCCAGTCTAGAGGTCACAAGGGCACGAGTGACTGTTGTGAGAGCCTCCCGGTTCAGGTAGGGATGCAACTGGTGCACCAGGTGAACCTGGGCAAATGCCCCCCTGGTCATGGCTGACAAATGGTGTTCAAAAGTCAGCTGTGGGTCCAGGAGGACTCCCAAGTTGCGAACCCTGTCTGAGGGGTGTACTGTTTGACCCCCACAGCCTGAGAGGTGGAACACTTGGCCAATTAATAGGAGGGAAGCACAGCAGCCACTCGGTCTTATCTGGATTGAGAACAAGCTTGTTAACCCCCATCCAGTCCCTAACAGCCTCGAGGCCCTGGCACATCACGTCCATCGCTTCATTGAGTTGGCACGGGGAGGACAGATACAGGCTGTGTATCGTCCGCATACTGGTGGTGTTTTATCCCGTGCCGTCGAATGATCTCACCCAGTGGTTTCATGTAGATATTAAAGAGGAGGGGGGACAGGACCGAACCCTGCGGCACCCCATACGTTAGGGGCCTAGGGGTCGATCTCTGCCCTCCGACCAACACCGACTGCGATCTGTCCGAGAGGTAAGAGAAGAACCACCGTAAGACAGTGCCTCCCACCCCCACCTCCCACAGTCGTTGCAGAAGGATACCACGGTCGATGGTATCGAAAGCCGCACAGAGGTCAAGGAGTACTAGGATGGAGGCATGACCTCCATCCCTGGCTCTCCAGAGATCATCGATCAATGCGACCAAAGCGGTTTCCGCGCTGTAGCTGGGTCTGAAACTCGACTGGAAGGGATCTAGATAATTGGTTTCCTCCAAGGACCGCTGGAGCTGAAAGGCCACCACCTTCTCAACAACCTTCCCCACAAAGGGGAGGTTGGAGACTGGACGATAGTTGTTTAGGACGGCTGGATCCAAAGATGGCTTCTTCAGGAGGGGTCTCACCACCGCCGCCTTTAATGCGGGGGGAAAGACCCCCTCCCGAAGGGAGGTGGCAACAACCGCCTGGATCCAGCCCCTTGTCACCTCCCTGCTGTTAACAACCAGCCAGGAGGGGCACGGGTCCAGTACACATGTGGAGGCACTTACAGCTCTCATGGCCTTGTCCACGTCCTCAGGGGTAACAGCTTGAAAATCAATCCAGTGATGTCCTACCAGATTATCCCTTGGTGCCTCAGCTGGTTCTGCAGGATTGGAGTCCAGGTCCGCCCGAAGCCGAGCAACTTTATCCGCGAGGAATTGGACGTAGTCCTCAGCTCTGCCTTGCAAAGGATCACTCGTATCCCTCCTATTTAGGAGGGAACGGGTTATCCTGAACAAGGCAGATGGGCGCGACTCAGCGGAAGCAATCAGAGAGGCAATGTATGTTCTTTTTGACGTCCTAATTGCCCGGATGCAAACTCTGATGCTGGATGTTAAAAGTGCTCGGTCTGACTCTGACTTACTGGATCTCCATCGGTGCTCTAGGTGTCTCTTTTGGCGCTTTATCTCCTGGAGTTCCTCAGTTAACCAAGGGGCCCTCCGGGATCCACTGCCTCGGATCGGCCATAAAGGCACAATCCGGTTAAGAGCCTCTGTCGCTGCTGAATTCCAAGCAGCAACCAGAGTCTCCGCCGGACTACGGACGAGAGTATCAGGAATAACCCCAAGCTCCGTCTGAAAACCCGACGGGTGCATAAGTCGCCTGGGGTGGAACCACCTGGTCGGTTCCTCCTCCCTACAGTGGGGGTTTGGTCTCCGAAAGTCAAGCCTCAGTAGGTAGTGGTCCGACCATGACAGGGGTAAGATCTCACTACCCCTCAGACCAAGGTCACAACTCCACTGCTCCGAGAGAAATACGAGGTCGAGCATGTGACCCGCCGAGTGAGTTGGGCCCCGGATTACTTGGGTCAAGCCCATGGCTGTCATGAAAGCCATGAACTCCTGTGCTCCATCAGAGTGTTCACCGAGCGAAGGCAAATTGAAATCCCCCAGAACCATAAGCCTGGGGAACTCAATTGCCAGCTCGGCTACCGACTCGAGGAGCGAGGGGAGGGCTGCTGTAATGCTGTTGGGAGGCAGGTACGTTAACAGCAAGCCCACTTGACCCTTGAGGTCCAACTTCACCAGCAGGGACTCACACCCGACAAGCTCCGGAGCAGGGATCCTACGAGGTACTAGAGACTCTCGGATAACAATGGCCACACCCCCACCCGTTCTCTGAGCTCGCGGCTGATGAAGCACCTGAAAGCCCTCTGGGCACATCTCTACGAGGGGGACTCCTCCCTCCAGGCCCAGCCAGGTTTCAGTAATACATGCTAGGTCTGCCCTCTCGTCTAATATTAGGTCCCGGATGAGGGGAGCTTTGTGAACTACAGACCTGGCATTTAGCGACAGCAGCCTAAGACCAGGGTCCTGATTACTCGCGCCATCTGGCCTTGGAGTGGGACTCATAGGGCCGGAAGGAGGGATCTCTGTAACGTAGCGAGCCCTCCTTCCCCAGTAATGGCCAGCCCTAAAGTCCCCGCCATATCTGCCCCTCCCTGTTAAGACCGTAATGCTCCGGCCCACTCCCGTGTCCGTAATCCCCCCACCCACCCCCATAGCCCCCGCGTTTCCCGACAGGCCCTTCGAATCAATTATTCTGAGGCCGGGATTAAGCCCAGGCCCCCCTGACACTTCTGCAGAGCAATCAGTGCAGCGGGTACTCGGTTGCGGTCCCAGCCTGCTCAAGCAACACAGTCACATCACCAATCACTCCCCACTAACAGTTTAAAACACAAAAAGTTACAATAATGATAGGAATTAAAAAGTGGGCACACCCAGCTACAGTCACACCATACACACCTCATTCATAAAATGCGGAGAAACTAAAAATGCGCAGATCTTAGATGGAACAAACAAAATGGGGAAGGAGAGGGAGAGGTACTCCGCTCCTCTCCCTTCCTATGGCAATTAAACTAACTAAGACTAAGATGGTTGAGAACCCAGCCACAGACCACAGATGGTATACAGAGGGGGAGGATAATGTTTCCCCCTCTAGCAAAGCTGAGAAAGATCCCAAGAGTCTAAGAAAGTTAGGTGGAGCAGAGGGTTCTCCTACGTACAGATGT
Organism: Thamnophis sirtalis; assembly: GCF_051295495.1. Lineage (NCBI taxonomy): Eukaryota > Metazoa > Chordata > Lepidosauria > Squamata > Natricidae > Thamnophis > Thamnophis sirtalis. The sequence goes on along the minus strand of NW_028261381.1, from coordinate 43,129,372 downwards.
TTAAAGGCCCAGTTGGAAAAGGGCCAGATGACCAAAGGGGAAGATAAACAGAGGCTCCACAATGTCAATAACAGGCTGTAGGAGAGACTCTCCAAGTCCACCAAGGGAAAGAGTCCACACAAGCAGGGCTCTGAAGGAGACAATGATAATGTTAATACGAAGGCTGAGCCGCAGAGGGAGGAGGGAGGAGGAGGGCGTCTGGAAGGGCTATGGCGGCGGCAGTTGCAATCAGCCACCCAAAGCAGCCAGTCTCTGCGGGAGCCCAGATCATCTCCACCTCCTCTAGAATGATAGTAATTCAATAGAGACTCCAAGAGTTCAGCAAGCTGGGCGGGTATAATCGAAAGATGTTGCAGGCGCCCAATGATAGAAGAAAACGCCGCCATCATCTGTCCACCACCCACGACAGGAACAGCAAATACAGAGGCATCAGAACGGAGGGGGGGAAGGCGAGTCGGCCTAAGGGGAACTGTAGTGGCAGCGGCAAAGACTAACCATCCAGCCCGGCCACTTAGATATTGAAATCCAGCCACCCCTTCCTCAGGGCGAAGCACAACGCAGCTGTTGTGAGGGGGAGGGGAAAGGCTGCGGCGGCGATGGCAAACCCGCCGTTTGGTTCGCCTAACCCCGGTGACAGCCCAGTTCAAAAGTTTCCTCTCTAGGGGGAAAACAGCCAAAGGAAACTCCCAAAAGCTCACCGCTGCAAACAAACAGGGCAGAAAGGCAAAGCAGTCGTTGGAGTCACCGAAAAACGCCGCTGTTATCAGAATAGGGCTGCCCTCTTCATCACCAAGCGGCAGAGATAACGCAGAAGCCACTAAAGATTGCGTGGTCCAGGGCCGCCCCTACTGGTCTTCTCGGGTCCTCTGGATCTTGGTCATCCCGAGTGACCCTTTTTTTGGCTGGTGTGAAGTTGTTTCTCAATGATTTTTCAGCGTTTTTCACCTGGATAATTCCGGACGAAAAAGCCTAGCAGCCATCTTAGTCTCGCACATGCGCACTCTAACCACTGAGTGGTTTTAACCACTGAGCCATAGCACCCCTATGCAGTAGAGTATCAAAAGCAAATGTTGCAGCCTCTGCCTTTTGCTTTGCATTTCTAAAAAGCTCAAACCATTTCTATTACAACAAAATCATTCTACCCCTCCACACCTAAAAGTACTGTTTGATTTTTTTTTAGTTTCCAGTACAAAATCCAGAAGTCCAAATGGAAACAAAACTAAATAGAGTTTTCTCTTTAAAATAGAACAGTTGATTTTGCCATCTTTGTCAACTCTCACCACCTTTATCCACTGTGGGAATGAGTGTGTCTTTGCATCTTTGCACGTATAAGATTCTCCCCCGCTGTCAACATAGATAATAACAAAGTTCCAAAAAAAATTTCAAGCTCTCTTTCTCCATCAAACCTAAACCGGGGTGAGTTTTCTTAAGCCAGACTCATTGTGGCCTGAGAGACAAACTGCTTAAGGCTGATCTGGGAAAAGGAATTTGGAGATGAAGTTCCCGTTTGAACTAAACTCCTTGACCCAACTGTTTTTAGCTCCCTTGGTTTGTTCACTCCGTAGCTCTTTTTCTTTTTCTTTTGGTCTGCGCTACAGTGGTAACATACACCTTGTATAAATGATTAATTACAGCTGCTTTTCTTTACCAAAGGATTCCTGGGGTGGCAGGATCTTTCTTGATTCTTGTAATTTTCTATAACTGAACAGGAACAGACAACACAAATCCAAGATGTGTTTTGCCCAGAAGGAAGCCTTGCGAATTCTATCTAATTTCCAAGGAGGGAAATGCTTTGGACTTCAGCCAGGGAGCCCTGCCTCATACTGGTCTTCAGAAAAAGTGCTTGTTGCCAAATGCTTGGAGATATCTTCATAGAGCTCACTGCTGATATTGGCTCTGTCCTCGTGGGCATGTGACAGCAGCACAGGAATGACTTGTTTATGTCTGGTGCTTGTCCCCTTCCCCTCCGCCTCTATTCACTGTTGAAATTCATTCCTGGCTCTTGTACAACGGTTAGGTCCGTGCTAATCAATTGTAATATGCCTAGTCACATAGAGTTCCCGGTAACATGACAGTCTTACATGACAAGCTAGGTAGGCTTGACAATTGCTCCTGAATGAACAAGCTGGCCTCTATTTTTTTCTTCTTCATCTTCTTTGGATGTATTGAGAGCATAAGGTGTCCTGTCTGCTGCCAGTGCAGTCACCAAGATGACATTGCCTCTCTGCATACCGATGGCTTGGGAGTAAGGCTTTCCCTGAGTTTGCTATTAATCTGCATTTTGATTCTTTCATCTTCCTTTTTCCAGCCTTAATAGAGAAAAGGGAAGGAAGGGAGGGAGGGAGGGTGGAAGGGAGGAAGAAAGAAAAGGAGGGAGGGAGAGAGGAAGGAAAGGAAAGGAAGAAGGAAGGAAGGAAAGGAGGGAGTGAGGAAGGAAGGAAAAGAGGGAAAGGGAAAGGAATTCCACCATAAAATTAAGTATGGTAGATCAAGTCAACTTTCTGAGATAAATGAGGTAAATTCCCATGGGAGAAATATCATGAGTACATCATGCTGTAGGTAATTAGGAAAGATGGGGGGAGAAAAATATATAGAAAGAAAGGATATGCTAATGACATAGCACTGATTGGGACTATCAAGACCTCAGCTGTCTTCCAGGAGATCAGGGCAGTTCACATGTGTTCACCCTCTCAAATGAGGTGGGTTGATATCAGAATAATGACTGGCCAAAAACATCCAGTGAGTTTTTAAATGATAGAGGATTCATTAATAGTTTCATCAACATATTTTCTCTGTATTGTCTTCATATTTTTGTTTTCATTCCATCCAAACCTCTTTAACTGTCCTTAGGCTGCAGCAGAAGAAAAACTGTGCTTCCCCATCAGGCAGCTTAAAAGAGTGTAAAATCTATTACACTTTCCCAGCTGTTACAGTAGAGGTGATGCCAGGTGACCAGTAAACCAGGGACCCCAGGAAATGGCTCTTTGGCCACTTCATCTGTTCTTTCTGCCTCTCTATCAGCCTCACCTGTGTGGATTCATTCTTTCTCTGCCCTAGGAAAAACACCTAGGGCAAATTGTTTCCAAAAATCTTGGCAAGAAAACTGCAGGTAATCGTCAGGAGTCAACAGTGAGCACACACAAACATCATGTTCCAGTTTATTTTCACCCAACACACTCCCAGTCAGTTCCTTCATTCAGATCAGAACAAGCACATATGTTGCTTATAGGGCTATTTATTTATTCTTCTGTCTTTATAGGTCTCTGTGTTTATTTATGAAACTTCAGTAAACATTCAAACAGTTAACTGACAAAATGGGAATGTCAGGCATGCAGCATTCAAAATCCAAGAAAAAAAATCCCCAACTTTTTCATTTCATTTCATTTTTTTTTTCATTTTATTGACATTTATAGGCCGCCCTTTTCCCTAAGGGGACTCAGGGCGGCTTACATTTCATAGGAGGGGAGTGTAAGACAGGACACAAAAGAAATGTGAATAAAGAAAAATAACCAATAAAACACAACATTCATTCGACATTCGGGTGGGGCGAGATTAGGATCTTATCCCCAGGCCTGACGGGATAGCCAGATCTTAAGGGCTGTGCGGAAGGTCTGGACGGTGGTGAGGGTGCGAATCTCCATGGGGAGATCGTTCCAAAGCGTCGGAGCTGCAACCGAGAAGGCTCTCCTCCGCGTAGTCGCCAGTCGGCACTGACTGGCGGATGGAATTCGAAGGAGGCCTACTCTATGCGATCTGATGGGACGAAGGGAGGTAATTGGCAGAAGGCGGTCTCTCAAATAGTCAGATCCACTACCATGAAGGGCTTTATGAATGGTGAGTAGCACCTTGAAGCGCACCCATAGATCAACAGGTAGCCAGCGCAGCTCACGGAGGATCGGTGTTATGTGGGCGAACCGCGGTGTGCCCACAATCACTCGCGCGGCTGCATTCTGGACTAACTGAAGTCGCCGGATGCTCTTCAAGGGCAGCCCCATGTAGAGCACATTGCAGTATTCCAGCCTAGAGATCACAAGGGCTCGAGTGACTGTTGTGAGAGCCTCCCGGTTCAGGTAGGGCCGCAACTGGCGTACCAGGCGAACCTGGGCAAATGCCCCCCTGGTCACAGCTGACAAATGGTGGTCAAAAGTCAGCTGTGGGTCAAAGACGAAAGATTTATACGATCTGAAGAGAAACCAGAGTATAACCAGAAGGGGGCTTCCTGGGAGGAGCCTGCTGGTGGTGGCAGCAAAAAAATCAGTTGCCTCTGAATTCCTGGCTACGTACCTGTTTAGAGGATCTTCCATCTGACGTCTTATCAGGTTTTCTTATCCTTCAGGCAAGAAGGAAAGAAGAAATTGTTTTGCTGGCAAATGCTCTTCGATTTTTGCAGCTTTTGTGCTTGCAGGGAAAGGGGGGCTAGCCCAAGGCAGAACGGCTGTCTGTGCTGGGAATTTCAAACTGCCTTGTGCAGGACAAAGTAGGTCTCCCCCACTCAGTTCAAAGTTTTGTTTGATTTAATCTTATCACGAGCTGAATCCGTTTCCGTGGACAATAATTGTTTATCAACATTTTAGCTTCTTTTCTTTTTCTCCTCCGAAAAATTATTTACTTAGAGGCTTTTAAAATGGCGCCAAGCAGGCTGGTTTCTCCGGTAATAATGAACACTTTTTGTTAATTCTCACAAGAATTCTCACAAGAATTCAAAACAAAAGAGATTGCTTATCATATGTTTTGGTTTCACAATAGGCCAGCAGAAGCTTTTTAATTAGTTTCATTTCTACAAGAATTTTACTCCTTCATTAACTTTGCTTATCTGGAAGTTAAATGGTGATGAATCTGCTGAACGGTCTTGTTACAATGTTTACTCACTGAAAGTTTTGCCAAGCCTTAAACTTCAAAATAAAAGGGGAACTCAGCCTCTTTACTTAAAGCTGCATATTCAGGCAATAGAGTTTTATTAACTGCAGGCAGATAAATTTTGAAATGGCTTCAAAACCAAATATTAACTTGAAGTCGTAAATTTTTTTCTTATTACTATTCAAAATACCAGCTTCAATTTTGTAAAAGGCTTTCTTATCCAGCTGCGTTACAAGATGGCGATTTTATAGCTTCTGCGTTTGATATATGACACACTCAATCAGCTCTATTCTCCTGAAGACTTCTCCTTATTAACTGTTAAAAGTCTATAAATAGTATCCCATTTAAAACCGAGGGGAGCAGAGACTTTGTTTGTTTGCTTGTTTGTTTGTGCGTTTTTTATAATGGCTCCCAAATCGAAGCAGTCTAAGCGTTTCCTTAATAATACATCTCAAGAAATTGTTACAAAATCGCTGCCCTTGCCTCCCACGCCCTCTACTGGAGATCTCTTAACGCAAGAATTTCTTTTTGAAACCCTTAAAGAGTTCAGACAGGAAATTAAACAACTTTTATCGGACTTATATGATAAACTGGATGCCAAGATTGCTCAAACAAGGGAAGATATGATCAGAGTTATGACTGTTATGACAGACTATGTTTCTGAAATGGAGGACAAATTGGAACTTTTGGAAAAAGCTAATTCTAATTTGACATCTAAAATTCAAATGTTACAACAGGAAGTTGAAAATGCTCAAAAACAACTCGTTATGATAAATTACAATAAGACTGCGTTTGCAATAAGAGTCAGAGGATTGCGTGAAAAGGAACAGGAGAATTTGAAACAGACCTTTTTTGAGGCTTTCAGACGTTCGGTGGGAAGTCCGGGATTTAACTTTGATTGGCAGATTCAAAAAATTTATCGCCAGAACTCGTGTGTAGCAAAACAACGACAGCTTCCGAGGGACATAATTATATATTTCACCACAAGAGAATCCAGAAATGCGATAATACAGAAGTTCTACAATAACAGGCTGTGAATCGATGGACAGAACTTGATTGTTTTTAAAGAAATACCATCTCAAATATTAAGAGCAAGGAGAGACTACACTTTCTTAACTGAAAAACTCAGAGATTCTCAGATACAATATAAATGGGAAGTGCCATCTGGTATCACAGTCACATTTGAGAACCAAAAATATCATCTCAATTCTGTTTGCGAAGCCCGAGATTTTTACTACAAAACTCTGAAGGCGGGACTTCCTGATTCACCCGGACTTGGAGAAAGACAAGGAGAAGGAGAAGATAAGCAGCGGGACACGTGGCTATAAGGCGGAGGGTGTTGCTTTCCCCTTCCGGAAGGGCAGAAGAGTAAAGAATAAAGATCCAGCTATGCCTTTAAAATACTTCTTAAATTTTTAATCTGAATAAAATTTCAGGACTCCTGTCTGGTATAAAATGACAAAGCTGTATACCGATGAAGAGATATTGAGACTGAAAGAAGCGGTGCTGAATTTGGACATATATTGTATGGGACTTATATAAGACTTGTTTGAATCTTAATTTAAACTGCGCATGATCTATTCTTTGGGGCGAGGAGAGCGGAGATCGTAGTTTTCTTGGATTATGAATGGAGTCGGGTGGCGTGGGGTAGATGGAAGGGTAGTGAAAGTTCAATTAGATTACCTTGATCCAGAATGTAAGCTGATTTTTGTATAAATTGTTATTTGAATACAAGGTTAAGAAAGATTATCTGGAGAGTCTACACGAGGGTGGAGTAAATATGAGAGGAGCAATGGATGAGGATAAAATATATATGCGGACACGGGTAAAGGCAGGATGGGAGGTATAAAATTTATATGCGGAAGCGGGTAAAGACATTGTTTAAGATTTTAAAAAATAATGAGAAGCTGAGTTTAATGTTAGAGAGTTTATTGATTTCTCTTTCTTGGGGGGGGTTCCCCCCCTCTTTTTTTCTTTTTATTATTCTTTTCTTTTTTGTTCTTTATTTTTTTTTATTATTATTTTGTAACTTCTAATCTATTTGGTTTCAATATACTCCAGACTTTGCTTGATAAAGAACGATGCCGGGAATGGGATCTGGGAAGTTGGAAGGGGGTCAGGGAGGGGGGTTCAGGGGGTGGGGGGGGGAGGGTGGAAATATAGACTCAATTTTCAGAACAATGAATGCACTTGGATACTGTTGCTTTTTTTTCTTTTTTTTTCTTTTCTTCTTTCTTCTCCTTTTATTTTTCTTTTGTTTTAGTACAAAACAAATAGACCAATGAATACTAGAAATACACCGAAGCGAGGTGTAGAGGGAAAGAAGAGGGGGGAATTAAGAGGGAGTGAGAAGGGAATGTAAGGAGGGTGAGATGGTGGGAAGGGGAGAAAGGAATGGCTGAGGGGGAGGGGAAGTGGAAGAGGGGATTAGAAATGAAAGTTGGAGGGGTAGAAGGAAGGGTGTATGTAGGATAGAAGTGTTATGAGTTGTTTATTGCTTCTTTTTTTTAACTGCACAGTATTTAAGTGATTGTATAAAGGAAAAGGAAAATGTAATAAAAGATTAATTTGAAAAGAAAAGTCAGCTGTGGGTCCAGGAGGACTCCCAAGTTGCGGACCCTGTCTGAGGGGTATAAATTTTGACCCCCCAGCCTGATTGATGGAACGTTGGCCAAATTGTTGGGAGGGAAACACAACAGCCACTCGGTCTTGTCTGGGTTGAGTACCAGTTTGTTAGCTCTCATCCAGTCCTTAACGGCCTCAAGACCCCGGTTCATCACGTCCACCGCTTCATTGAGTTGGCACGGGGCGGACAGATACAGCTGTGTATCGTCCACGTATTGATGGTATTTTATCCCGTGCCTCCGAATGATCTCGCCCAGTGGTTTCATGTATATGTTGAATAGTAGGGGGGATAAGACCGAACCCTGCGGCACCCCATAAGTTAGGGGCCTCGGGGACGATCTCTGCCCCCCCACTAACACCGACTGCGACCTGTCCGAGAGGTAGGAGGAGAACCACCGCAGAACAGTGCCTCCCACTCCCACCTCCCGCAGTCGTCGCAGAAGGATACCATGGTCGATGGTATCGAAAGCCGCTGAGAGGTCAAGGAGAACCAGGATGGATGCATGGCCTCCATCTCTGGCTCTCCAGAGATCATCGGTCAATGCGACCAAAGCGGTTTCTGTGCTGTAACCGGGCCTGAAGCCGGACTGGAAAGGGTCAAGATAGTTAGCTTCCTCCAAGGTACGCTGAAGCTGGAAGGCCACCACCTTCTCAACAACCTTCCCAACAAAGGGAAGGTTGGAGACTGGACGATAGTTATTAAGAACGGCTGGATCCAAGGATGGTTTCTTCAGGAGGGGTCTCACCACCGCCGCTTTAAGTGCGGCGGGGAAGTGCCCCTCCCGAAGGGAAGCAGCAACAACCGTGTGGATCCAGCCTTGTGTCACCTCACTGCAACCAGCCAGGAGGGACACGGGTCCAGTGTACAGGTGGAGGCGCTCACAGCTCGCATAGCCTTGTCCACATCCCCGGGGGCAACATCCTGAAACTCAACCCAGAGATGGTCTGCCAAGCTATTCCCTTGTGTCTCGGCTGGATCTGCGGGAGTGAAGTCCAGGTCCGACCGAAACCAAGCAACTTTGTCCACCAAGAACTGGACATACTCCTCAGCCTTACCCTGTAAGGGGTCCCCCGCCTCCCTCCTATTTAGGAGGGAGTGGGTTATCCTAAACAGGGCGGCTGGGCGGGACTCGGCGGACGCAACCAAGGTGGCAATGTGTGTTTTTTTAGTTGTCCTTAATGCCCTGATGTATGCCTTGGTGCATGCTGTCAGAAGTGCTCGGTTCGATTCGGACCTATCGGACCTCCACAAGCGCTCTAGGCGTCTCCTCCGGCGCTTCATCTCCCGGAGCTCCTCGGTAAACCAAGGGGGTCTCCGGGATCTGCCGACCTGGAGGGGCCGTAGTGGCGCAATCCAGTCAAGAGACTCTGATGCTGCCGAGTGCCAGGCAGCAACAAGGGTCTCCGCCGAACTGTGGGCGAGAGTATCAGGAATAACCCCAAGCTCCGTCTGGAACCTTAAAGGGTCCATAAGTCGCCTGGGGCGGAACCACCTGGTCGGTTCCTCCTCCCCACGGTGGGGGTTTGGCCTCCGGAAGTCTAGCCTCAGTAGGCAGTGGTCTGACCACAACAGGGGTATGATCTCATTACCCCTCAGACCAAGATCACAAATCCACTGCTCCGAGAGGAATACGAGGTTGAGTGTGTGACCCGCTGAGTGGGTTGGGCCTCAAATTACTTGGGTCAAGCCCATGGCTGTCATGGAAGCCATGAACTCCTGCGCTCCATCAGAGTGTTCGCCGAGCGAAGGCAAATTGAAGTCCCCCAGAACCATAAGCCTAGGGAACTCAATTGCTAGCTCGGCTATCGACTCGAGGAGCGAGGGGAGGGCTGCTGCAACGCAGTTGGGAGGCAGGTATGTTAGCAGCAGACCCACTTGTCCCTTGAGGTCCAGCTTCACCAGTAGGGACTCACACCCGACAAGCTCCGGAGCAGGGATCCTACGAGGTGCTAAAGACTCTCGGATAACAATAGCCACACCGCCACCCCTTCTCTGGGCTCTCGGCTGATGAAGCACCTGAAATCCGTCTGGGCACATTTCTACGAGGGGGACTCCTCCCTCCGTGCCCAACCATGTCTCAGTAATACATGCCAGGTCTGCCCTCTCGTCTAAAATTAAGTCCCGGACGAGGGGAGCCTTGTGAACAACAGACCTGGCATTTAGCGACAGCAGCCTGAGACCAGGGTCCCGATTACTCGCGCCATCTGACCTTGGAGTAGGACTCATAGGGCCGGAAGGAGGGATCTCTGTGATGTAGCGAGCCCTCCTTCCCTGATAATGGCCAGTCCTAAAGTCCCCGCCATATCTGCCTCTCCCTGTTATGACTGCAATGCTCCGACCCTCTCCCGTGGTTGTAGTCCCCCCAACCACCCCGGTGACCCCTGCATACCCCGGCAGGTCCTCCGAATCAGTCATACCCAAGCTCTCACTCAAACAGTCCTCACAGAATAATTAAAACACAAAATTACAGCAATGATAGTAATAAAAGTGAGATCATTCATATCATCCCAGGCAATCCCATGCACTCAGCATACCATATTAAAAATAAAAAAATTAAAAATTGCGCAGGCTCATAGAAACTGTACTAAGCTTATGGTAGGGTGTCTTCTGCCCTCTCCTAAGGGAGGGCCCACCTTGAGGGGGGCTCTTCTGAAAAGTTCAGTATAGTCCAAGGAGGGGAGGGGCTGGGGGGTAGGGTGAGTTCGAGAGTCAACTGCAATAATGAGAACCGGGAAGTTAACCATGATAGAAAGAAGTCTAATGGGTACGTTCATTTCAACAGCTTCTCTTAATGTCATTTCCAAGGATCAAAAGAGTCAAAAGAGGGAGGGAAGGAAGCTTGTCTCCGATGGAAGGGGAGGGGGGGACACTCCATTCAATGATCGGGCCCAGCGTTCTTAAGGGCCCAACGCGTCAGAGAAACAAGTCCAAAGGTGGTCAATGTCAATAGCCAACAATGTTGGCGTCCATCGAGGCTGGCAGCTCGGAGAATTGAGGTTTACCGATCCGCTGCCAGCTCCAAATCACAGGACGCTCCCCCACTCCCTCAACTCGGTCCCAGGGGCCAATTTCCCCCTCACCAGCTCTTCCTTTGTTCTCTTTTAATCTCCACAGTCTCCACAGGTTTCTTCCGTTCAAGCCGCGATGTTAGGCGGCGTTAGATGGCATCCGCGGCCGGCAATGTCGGCGGCCAGCAACAAACAGCGTCCCTCAGCGTCCGCAACACTTCCCAAACTCCCCCTCTCACCAGCTCTCTTTTTATTTGATTCAATCTCCGCCGTCCGCAACGCTTCCCAACGTTTATTTCGTTTCGTTCGAGCCGCGATGTTAGGCGGCCTAGATAGAAAGAGACGGGCAGTGTCTGCGGCCAGCAGCTTCGGCGGCCAGCGATGACGATGTCTCTCGGCGCTTTCTAGAGCTCGGCGTCTTTCCGAGCTGGCAGCTCGGAGGGATCGAATTCTCCGCTGCTGCTGCCAGCCCCAGGACCGCTAGATGTTCCGGCAGACTCGCCTCGCCTTGGGTCAATTCCAGAATGCCAAATCCTCCTCTTTGCAAAATTTTTGTCAGTGCAGAAGCCGAGCGGCAAACCCGGCAGCCATCTTTCTCGCCCATGCGCATTTCTTAGGATAAAAAAAAAACAAAAAAAAAACTCCCATTTGATTAGAGAAAAGGTACTTTTACTGGACATGAAATGAAAACAGTGAAAATGAAGAAAGATCTGAAGCAAAAAAGCGTGAACTTGTACATATCAAACGTTTACCCAAAGCTCTCCCTCCCAGTTACCCCAACCCAATGTCCAATCTCCAGCTCCCAAAGGTGTCATGTGGGGTGCATCTTCGAAAGGTCTCATTCAGTTGATATGCTCAGAAGAGGGGGGGGGAGACAAATCTCCCTGCTTGATATCTCCTTCAGCACCTATTCCCCCCCCCATACCATGAGCCCCCACCCTCCCCGTCTCTATGGCAGCTGATAGCAAGCATGCAAAGTAGAGGCTGACGGGGCAAGAGGCAAGCAAAATAGGGAGAGAGAGATTAATAACTTGCAAGACTTTAACTCTATTTTTCTATGTATGGAAAAGGGCACTAAACTTTACAGAACAGTTGGAAACAATAATGAACATGAACAGTCTCAAAAGGAGGGGCCTTTATCCATTCCAGTCTTCTTAACTCTTTTAAAAAAAAAAAATCGTATCAGCAGTATAAAAAAGGAAAATAGGCCACCAGGTAATCTCTCCTCTATTCTGCACCATTAAAGGAAACAATTTGGTGTATGGAGATCATGTGTTCAATATATTCTTCTGTTTTCCCCCTACGAAGGTAAAATAGTATGCTCTTTTTTAAAATGGAGAAAGAGAACACCTGCATTTTAAATACAGGGGACAGGCTTTTGCAAGGTTGTGATGCTTTTAACCACTGAAATGATAAGACATACGTTTGGCATTAAGATTATAAGAAGTTAGCACCCACACCTTTCCTAGAAGAATGAAATATTTTAGGAACTATTAAAAGGGAAGAATATTTCTCCTAAAAGGGAGACAGAAACTCAGCCCCAGCACCTTTGTTAATGGGCCTACTTCTACCCACTTCAGGTAAAGCCATTTACTTGCCCTTTATTGCATCACCCAGCAAGATTCAACCAAACTTAGCACACAGACAATCTAGAAAGTTGCTTCTGCATGGCCCTATGGGAGTCTGACAACCAATCAGAATACAAGCTCAAATTCAAAGCCCAACAGAGGGTACACATTTCTCTCCCTCCCTCCCTCCCTCCCTCTCCCCTCTCCCATGTGCTTTTTTTTTTTGCCCAGGATCTCAAACCATGTGGTCCTGCCCACGCCCCCAAGTCAGTTCTCCCGGCAGTGCCATAGGGGGTGGCATCTTGTTTTTTGCTTCTGCACATGCACAAAGCAATTTTTATTGCTCTGCACATGCATGCAGCACATCAATAAAGCGAACCGGGAGTAGAGACTGCCAGAACCCACCCCTGAAACAAGGTCATGTGGAAATGCAACAAAAAGAAAACAAATTGGAATCCTGGCAATGTTGTCAATGTCACACTTTTTAAGTTGCCAAGCTCATCTTGTCTCTTTTGCAGAAAAAAAAAAGATACCTGCATAGATTGTCTTAAAAAAAGAAAGGGACGCAATTTTCAATCAAAAAATTGTGTGTATGTGTGTGTGTGAAGAGAGCAGTTCGTTTTAAAGTAGGCTCTTAAATTCCCCCCCCCACCCCCTCCAAAATTCTTCTGATTTCCCTCAAGCAATTGGGAGAGAGGTTTGCTATGCAAATCGCTTCACCAAGGTCTCTTATAACTTCTCTTTAACTGATATACCTGGAGATAAGGCTACTTTATGGTGATGAATGCCTTCAAACGGATACCGAAGTGAATCCAATCACTCTCTCCCCAGAAAGTTTTTCTTTCTGTCATGATTGCAGTGCGGAGGGAGAGAGATACTATCTAAATTACACTGATCATCACAACAAAGATAGTTACTTCACATATGCTTCTAAGAACTAAGGCTGTATCTCTCCCCTGAATCTCTCATTTTTCCAGGGAGCAGTGCTGACTTTCCATATGTTGCTGAACTACAATTCCCAGCAGTCCCCAGCAGCAGCCTAATTGTGAGTATGTCCTGGGAAGCATAATTGAGCAACATCTGGGGAACATCCTTATGCTGTCTTCCCCAAAGAACACTCTTCTTAAAGACCAGATTCTCTACTCCCTCAAAAAAAAAAAAAAAAGACGCCTTTTTTTTAAATCAAACGACACTTTAAGATGGCTTTTCTCTGAAAAAAATTTCACTCTTCTAATAAGAGAGATGTTGTTGAAAGAAATGTCCTTCTGGGTTCAGTTCCAAGTGGGGAGAAAGACACTGAACACATGGTGGCTGTTTGGAAAGATGATTTTAATGGTGGAAAGGATCCCATGCTTTGAAGATGTTGGGTGAAGGGGAAAAAAGGGAAGAGATGCTGAGAGCGCCCTGGTTTTATGCTCTTTTTGGATCCCACGCCAAAGCTTCCTGTTCCTGTGCAAGAAATGCACTCTGATTGGTGGTCAGACTCCTAGGGGGCGGGGGTCTTAGCTAACTTTGCAGGCTGTCTGTCTTTTGAGCCCCAAGCTTGGTTGAGCTGTTGCTGGGTGATGATTTAATGAAAGGCTTTGGGATTCCCATTATGGTTCTGCCTGAAGTAGGCAGATCTTTGTTATGTAGAATAGACTGGCTCAGGCCTTAATGGCCCATTGACAAAAGCAGGAGGGGCAGGAAGCTGCAGGGAGCTGCTTTGTCTTTAAAACGAATTTCTCCTTTTCTCATCCAGGGAAATATAATATTCTGCCTTTTTAATATTTCCTAAAATATTTCAGTTTTCTAGGAGAGAGGGGTGGGTGCTAACTTCCTACACTGTTGAGTAACCTTTTGTTTTCTGTATTACTATTTTAATTTATTTCCGTTATTCATTGTTTTATATTGTTAGCTTAATAATATGTCTTTTAGGGCAGAAATTCTGGACTTCTGGTTAAATGTTGTAATATTGACACAGCCAGAACTCAACTCCTCCTCTACCTCTTCTGAAGCAAAAAGGGCCCAAAATATACTTGAGTTGCCAACAATGAAGAAGACAAGAAAACGGAATTCTGATAAAGGCTGCTATTGTTCTTTGAACATTGCATACTTCATTGGTTGTTTTAGGAAGGTAACAATACTTAAGCCTGTGAACAGAGGTGGTATTCAACATGTTCTGACCAGTTCTGGAGAACCGGTAGTGGAAATTTTGAGTAGTTCGGAGAACCAGTAAATACCACCTCTGACTGACCCCGCCCCATCTATTCTCTGCTTCCCGAGTCCCAGCTGATTGGGAGGAAATGGCAATTTTGCAATAACCTTTCCCTAAGTGCACTGGGAATGTAGATTTTACAGTATCCTTAAAGTGACCAGATTTTCAGATTGGTAAAGAGGGACACCTTTGACCGGGTGGGTGGGTGGGGCTTGATTAAAAATTTTATACGGAGCAACAAAAATTTTCATACAACGCAAAAATAGTATTGTAATATTTTTTTATTTCAACATAACTACAATTTACAAATATAGATTGTAACTGTTGCCAAACATCAAAATTTTGATCACGTGACCATGAGGATGCTGCAATGGTTGCTAAGTGTGAAAATGGTCGCTAAGTGTGAAAAATGGTCATCAGTCACTTTTTTCAATGCCATTGTAACTTTGGTCACTATACCACCTTTCTTGCGACAGTTCTTAAGTGAATAACTGCAGCTGATAAGTTAGTAACATAAGTGAATCTGGTTTCCCCAGTTAACTTTGTCAAAAGGTGATTATATGACCCCAGGACACGGAAACCATCATAAATACGAATCTGTTGCCAAACATCAAAATTTTGATCGCGTGACCATGAGGATGCTGCAACAGTCGCTAAGTGTGAAAATGGTCGCTAAGTGTGAAAAATGGTCATCAGTCACTTTTTTTAATGCCATTGTAACTTTGCTCACTAAGCCCATTATACCACCTTTCTTGCCACAGTTCTTAAGTGAATAAGCAGCTGGTATTTTGTATTTTGGATAGAATCTTTTTTTAAATAGTCCAAGACAATTTAAAAAAAGAATCCACACAGAATAAATTGAAGTAAAACATTTCAAAGTATTGTGCATAGAATTTTTTAAAATGGTTTCACTTCAATTTATTTTGGATAGAATCTTTTTTTAAATAGCCTAAGACAATTTTAAAAAAAATCCACACAGAATAAAACTATTTTAAAAAATCCTATGCACAATAAATAAAATATTATTTTAAAATACATTAGAAAAAGAAAAGAAAAAAACCCAGCTCACTTACCAGCAGGCACAAGTGAGCACTCCAAGTCAATCCAGAATGATGTAGATGTTAATACAAAGAACTGAGCAAATTAAAATGGTGAAATTAGTCAGGGAAATATTTTTCAAAGAAACTTTGCCACCATTTTTTCCACACGAGACGACCTCCAACCTCCGTGCCCCTCCCCTCCGGAAAATCCAGGAAGGAACACTCGTGACTTCTCTAGCCAAGTATTTCCTGGAGCTCTATGGTACTGGGTCATTTTTTCTTATAAAATGAGGTAAAAGGGCGGGGGGAGGTCAGTTTTGTTGCTTTAACGTTTTAATATCTTCAATGAAAGTACTGAGACAGAGAGAGGGATTAGACAGGGTGTCTTTTGTCTTGCCCCGGTTAGGATTTCTTAAGCAAATCCACTGGGCTTTCAACATGAAGCCAGAAAATTGGGACTTTTTAAAAATGCCACGGGACACGGGACAAATTGTTAGAAATCGTGACTGTCCCGCTGAAATTGGGACGTCTGGTCACCTTAAGTATCCTTCCCCTGCCATATCCACCAAGCCATGCCTACAGAACTGGTAGTAAAAAAATTTGAATCCCACCACTACCTGGGAGGGAAAGATGATAAATGCCAACCTTCTGCAGATCTTCAGCTCCCACAGTTTCTGTGTGTTGGCCATGCAGATTGGACATTTGAGGAACATCTACAGGACATTAGGATGGGGAAAACTAACATATCTTTGCATGCATATAATAAAGCAAGGATGTATGAGGAAAGCCTGCCGATACACACCTATATTTGTCAGCAGCCTTCGTCACAATTCTCAAGTTCATCCCAAAGATGATTTTTTAAAAAGGCAACTAGAGTTTCTTGGATTTTTTTCCTGAAAATGTTTCACTCCTCATCCAAGATGTTGCCTCAGTTTTGGATTAATATTATTTATTCTGTGCATATTAGAGAGATTAAGATCCTTTGGCTTGGCAAAGTTATACTATATTCATTGCGAGTTTTCTTCTCCTTAAAAGATGATCGTGTAAATTTGATTTGATTTTGAAGATTTAAAAATAGATGATATATTGGACTAGGCAGCAAAAGGGAGCTTGGTGTATGGATTTTGGAAAGTTAATAATGGATTAAGGGGACAGAGGAATTTGGAATTATAGCTTTGAATTATTTAGAACATACTTTCTTAAGGGAAAATAGAGATTGTCTCGATTATGATTTTTTTATGAAAGGAGACCTTGAAGGCTGGATACTAGAGCCAGAAGATAAAGAAACTGGAATAGAAATCCTTGGTGAAAATTTTTGAATAGCTTTCAGCCAAGCGTTTGGACAGAATGGATGCTTGGTAAAATTGACCAAGCATGTTCATATGGAATTGTAAAACAAGAATGAGCTGTAATGGATGTTTATGAAATTAATTTGAAACAAGACTTTTAAAACAGTACAAATTAATCTTTTGGAGAACTCATTCCCTACTGGAGATGAACAGAGAGTAAATGAAAAAATTGATTTAGATATTTCCCCCACTTCTGGATATGGTTTTGTTAAGATTTGGAAGGACATTTTTAGAAGTGGCAAACAAAAGATAGACTTTATGTAAAGAAACAAATCTATTACAATTCTAAAGATTTTCACTTTGAAACACAGAAGACCTTTTGGGTCACTTTCTTGAAATTGGTTAAAGAATAACTTTCAAAAATTGGAAACTTTTTAAAAATTAGCTTGTTTGATCAGGGTTAAAAGAAGAAAATAGTTAAATCTGGTTGGCCCTACTGGACTTTTGCTGATCAAGATTGATTGAGGTGGCATTTTGATTTTGTTTTCCTTATCTGACCTGAGTTGTGGGGAGAAGACAGATTATGTTTGATTTAGAGACAGTGATAAACTATTAAAATTATTTTCACCTGCTAAGATAAAAAGGAAGTTATTTCTGATTTCTTTTGCTTTTTTTTCTCACCCCCATTTCATTTCTTTTTTATATTTTTTTTGTAATTTTAATAGTTTATGTAGATAATGGGCTTTTGTTGTTTACATGTATAATTCTTAATAAGATATTTTGGGGAGGGGATTCTGCTGAATATGACTGACTCACTGGTTTTTCCAGTGATCAGTGAAGTGAAAAAAATCCTACTGAACTTGAGTTAATGGCGAGTTGGGTGTGTGTATTTATTTGTGGGGTTTTTTGTGAATAGGTTCTACTGGTTGTACTCTGTGAGAGGAAGTCATGAAATTATAGCTCCGTTCAAAGATAGCTGAATTAATATCAAGCTTTATGAGTCTGGCAAACTCAGGAAGCAAACAGGTAGATTTCTCAAAAGCTTTTTATTTAAGTCTCCTTTGATTCAAATTCAGTTCCTGATTACCTCATTTATGCTTTAATGCAGGTTCCTTAGGTAACATATTAAATATACAAATGGTTCCTATTGCCTTCTTTTGAGTTGTTTTTTGATCCTAGACTAGTTCTGGAAAAACTGACCACTTTCAATTCTGTTTAGCTTCTCATTCCAGGTGCTGCCCTCAGACAGGTGTTTTTAAGTAGTTGATACGGTAGAAAATTCTTTCCTACAAACATAATTATTAGAACCAGATTTGGACACAAATTCCTCTTTCTAATTTATCAAGTATACTTAGTAGCACAGGCAGTAATTATCACCTGCATCTTATGCATAGATTATTTTTTTCAAAGAAATGAAACATGTTTGCTCATTCTCAACTTATTTTGTTCAATCTTTTTATAGATATTTTAGTGCAGAATATTAATTATTCTAATTATCATGTAATTAATCCAGTTGCAAACATTTTCCTCATTTCTCTTAAAAAATGTAATAGAGATATACCGTGGTGTTTCTTGCGCCGTTTGAATAAATTGCATTTGCACCTTAACTTTGATAAATCTTGTGCTGTGTTAATTAACATCAACAAAGAATTACAGAAACAGTTTCAAGAAGTTTCAGGGCCTCCCATTAGTCTAGGGGGATTTAAATATTTAGGAATAATTATTGTAAGGGATTGGCACCAATTAAAACCAACCTAATGAACCTCTTCTGTGCAAAATTAAATGAAACTTAAATAATGGCAATAGATACAGTGTATTGTATTATCATGACTCAGTAGAATATCTAAGTTAACAATGACTATATTTTCTAAAATTCTATTTTGTTTCAAACATTCCCAATTCCATGGTTTTGTATGAAGGAAATAAGCTTTTTACTTCATTTATATGTAACTCTAAAAGTTCTAATGATGAAACAGACCTGCATAGTATAGCAATAACACATGTTGATTGTTTATATTGATTGTTTATATTGATTGCTTCCTAGTATGATTTGATTGCTTATTTGTACCCTCTGACTATCATTAAATGTTGTACCTTATGATTCTTGATGAGTGTATCGTTTCTTTTATGTACACTGAGAGCATATACACAAAAGACAAATTCCTTGGGTGTCCAATATTGTATTTTATGTTTGGTCGAAACATGTACATACATTTTAACTAAGGCAGTTTACATGAAGTAGAAATGAAATAATATTCAGTGAGTACAAATTGAGTGAGCACTGGGCCTCCTTTCAGAATATCAGTGCTACTTAACATGAAGAAATTAATATCTATCTTCTTAAATCGTTCATTTTTAAATCTTTTTTCTTTTCAGGTATATGGATAAATGTGTTCATTGCAAGAGTTAGCTAGAGGAATTTATAATACTATATTAAGGTCTTAATTATATATATAGAAAGCCTCTTGTTACTGAATATATATTTTTAAAATGAATAGTCACAAATTCCAACCTAGTTCAAATGATTCAAAGTTAATGATTTTTAGCATAAAAATATCTAGGTTGCATCAACTGAGACTGCTAAGAGTTGAAGAATTGCATATATATGTACTTAATTTAACAGAAAGAGAATTCCATCAAGGTTTATTTATTTATTTATGTCACTGTTGGGGAGGAATTTCTGTGATAAAAATGAAGGTTTTGCCAAGAATGCTTCAGATGACACAGATAGTCCTCAACTTAGGTTCACAATTGATCCCACGATTTCTGTTGCTAAGCATTTCTGTTGTGTGTGTGTGTGTGTGTGTGTGTGTGTGTGTGTATAGATATAGATATAGATATAGATATAGATATAGATATAGATATAGAGATAGAGATAGAGATAGAGATAGAGATAGAGATAGAGATAGAGATAGAGATAGAGATAGAGATAGAGATAGAGATAGAGATAGAGAGATAGATAGATAGATAGATAGATAGATAGATAGATAGATAGATAGATAGATAGATAGATAGATAGATAGATAGATAGATGGAGAGAGAGGGGGAGGTGGATGGATGGATAGATAATAGATAGTTGGTAGATAGATAGATAGGTAGATATAGATTATAGATAGACAATAGACAGACAGACAGACAGACAGACTGATTGATTAATAGAGGATAGATAGATAGATCTTTGCTATATAGCAAATTGTTACTTACAATTTGTAAGCATTTGTAGAGCTTGTAGAGATTTTTTTTCTCATGTGCAATGATCCTAGCATTCTTTTTTGTAAGAAGTGAAAACAAAAGCAAAATATCCTAGTGAATTTGCCATTTGTACTAGCGCTTATTTCCAAGGTCTTGCTTGACATTCCAGCTGCTGATAAATGATAACTGCTGCTAACTTCGAAGTAAGTGCCAGTAGAAAGAATGGAGACGGTCAATTAGCCCTTTCTGTTCTCTCATCATTTGCTGAGTGCTTTACAGCCTTTATTTAAATAACTAAAGACAGTCTCTGCTGACATATTGGGATGGGGTCATTTATCTTATGGGGATTCCCCCCCCCAAAAAAAAAGCTTTAAAACATGTTCTAAAAATATTTTCAATTTTTCTGCAAGTTGGCTGGTCAATAGCATGGTCTGTCAGCTCAACCACTGGAGTAAAATCCAAAGGAGCAAGAAGCTCAAACTGAATACAGGTAATCCTTGATTTACGACCGCAATAGAGCCCACAATTTTTGTTATTAAGTGAGACATTTCTTAAATGAGTTTTGCCCCATTTTATGACCTTCTTTTCCTCAGTTGTTAAATGAATCACTGCAGTTGATAAATTGGTAGCCCGGTTGTTGAGTGAATCTGGCTTCCCCATTGACTTTGCTGGTCAGAAGGTCGCAAAAGGGAATCACATCACGTGGTCTTCCAGTACTTGAGGGACTGCCACAAAGAAGAGGGGAACTGACCTATAAAGACACCAGAAGGCAGGGCAAGAAGTATTGTGTGGAAGCTTGTCAAAAGCGATCCAACCTGCAAGTAAGGATAAATTTTCTAACAGGGAGAGCAAATAATCAATGGAATAGCTTTTCTCCTGGGCATACAAATAAACTAAATCTTAATCTTAATCTTGTGGGTTTTCAAGAATAGACCGGACAATCATTTCATTGGGATGGTATAAGGCTCCATCCAGCTAAAGTACTGAAGCTCTCAGCTTGGTTTCTGTTAGCTGCTTTGCTTTGTCAAAAATGCCAATGGAATTATCTGAAGTGCATGTGTACACGCAGACTGGATGATCATCAAAAGACCAATGAAGCCTGAGCTATGACAAGGCTCTGCTAGTCTGAGCCTATAATAATGACAGAACTGCTTCCCCAGAGAGCTTAGGGGATTCTTCAGTCATGGCTTTTACTGAAGGAAAGTGCCCCTTGAAGCGTCCCCACATCCCTGGGAACCATCCTACCACTGTCACATCTGTTTTGTTTTGTTTTGTTTACTATAAACATGAGTAGAACATTTCATCTCTGATTAAGGGCAGTTTGCTTTGATATATAAGCAGTGGGATTTCAGGTGGCCCTAAAGGCTGCCAAAAAGTTTGGGAAAGGTTGTTGTCTCCATAGGCTACCCAAGATTAGACCGTGCTGGTCAAAGAGCTATAAAAAGAACATATGCCAATCAATCAGAATAGAACTGGGAAGGACCTTGGAGGTTTTCTAGTCCAATCCCCTGCTCGACCAGGAGACCCTATACCATTTCAGATAGGTGGTTTTCCAGTTTTTTCTTAAAAACCTCCAGTGATGAACCACCTACAACTTCTGAAGGCAAGCTGTTCCACTGGTTAATTGTTTTGGGTATCCCACAGTTTAACATACAATTCTAGGTGCTCCATGGTACACTCATGGAACACCATTGCTGCATGCGCTGTGCTGGCATCCAGTTGCATTCTAGGTGCAATTCAAGAGGCTGGTTATTACCATAAAAGCTCTTCCTGACACAGGTTCAATTTATTTGTGGAATCGCCTTTCCATGAGGCTATTTCTTGTTACTGATGCTCCCAGGTTTGCTTATGGTCATTCACACACTCACAGCCTGTTGATCTACACAGATCTTTAAGTCTCTCTTATTTTCTACCTGAGTTTTCCAGATAGGTGCAGTCAGAGCAACAGCACGCAGCCTTGATCAGCCTAGTCTCAAACTGCCTGTCCCAAAGATACTTTTTCAAAGAGCAACTAGACTTCCTTTGTTTTTGCTAGAAGACATTTTGCTTCTCATCCAAAAGGCTTCTTCAGTTCTGAATGATTATATAGGGAAGATTTGAAAAAACAACAACGAAGAAGCTTCTTGGATGAGAAGTGAAATGACTTCAAGCAAAAACCACCACCACAACAAAGAAGTCCAGTTGCCTTTTGAAAAAGCATCTCTGGGACAATCATGACTTGGATGACTGAGAATCTCCACAGACATCTCTCAAACTGCCTGTTTTACTAGGTTATGTACAGTAATCATTCTCCAAGTCCCCTCCTTTAAATGTTGCTATCTCATGGGACCTCAGAACAGGGGTGGGTACAGACTTCTGTTACTTGTGGTTTTCTCAGGGATGCACTTTGGGTGCATGTGTGGTTCGGGCGCATGTGCGCTTGATGCGTTCTATGCGTGCATGTGCAATAGTAAAAATTCTTTTGTGCACGCGCAGAAGCAAAAAACAAGATGGTGGCACTTATGCTGCCACCAATAGAACCGGTTCGGGGGCGTGGCTGGCTAAGTTACTGCTTACTAGGCCGAACTGATAGGAACCCACCTCTGCCTCAGAAGGATGGTCTTCTTGATGGTGGCCCTAGCCCTTGGTATAGCCTTCCACCTGAGATCCAATTTATCCCTACCCTTTTAGCTTTCTGGAATGACATGAAAACCTAGTTCTCACTCCAAGTAATGGCCTAGGATGGGGATTGTGTTGGGAGGCTGTTTGGTTTAGTGACTGGGGGAAGGACACCTCTTATTTTACCTTTGTTTTTATGGAGTATTGTGAACCATATAGACTCATTATATGGGATAGGCAGCCATATAAGTCTTGTTAAACAAAATAAAAGATGGGTTCAGATCAGCTTGGATAATGAGTCGAAATCCCACAGATCTGTCTGCCACCAGTGTTTTGAGTTTTGTTCTGCCATTGCCATAAGAGGAATTGGGGATCTAGCAAATACAATTTAAAAAACAAAGTAGGCTTCTCAGAGGTATCATCATGTGTTTAGTGGGTTTCCCAATTTGCTTTCAGAGCAGATTTGAAGCCAGTGTGGTAATATCCTTCATCCTGCTTGCTTTGCACCTTTGACTTTCTCAGGCAATTAGTGAGATTTAGTTCTGCTTATGTTTCTGGAAGGCTAGGGTGAAAGAGCTCCATCCATCATGAGAACAGAACATTTTCTAAATATGTAGATGGGATTCTTTAGGGAATGAATATAGAGAACCTTTGCAGCTGTATATTAGGGGCCCACATCTGTATGCCTTTATCACAAAGCAATTGATACATCATTCTCCTATATAGGGACATAGATTTGATGTAAGACAAGAAGTAACGGATGGAAGTTTAATAAAGCTTCCATTGTAGTTGTCAGCCTCTGTTTCGCTATTTGCTTTCGGCTGCTATTTAAATGGGGAGGGGTGGTGGTATTTGGGGGGGGAAGTTTTAAGTACAGGAGAAATTGTAAAAAGGGACTTTTGTTTTCACCATCTACTGTGCGTGCTGGAGATAGTGCTTGGTGTGGTCAAGGCCAACCGTCCTGCATACCAACCAACCTGATGATGCTTCTTGAAGATGGAACTCACATGACACCTAAGGGATTTGCAGATTGGACTGTGGGATGGGGTTACCAGGGGAGGGGGTTTGGTCACATATTGATATGTATGATTTCGCACGCTTTTGCCTCAGATCTTGCTTTGCTTAGCTGCTATCTTTTCATAACCAGTAAAAGTACTCTTAATTCTGTGAAATGGAGTTAAGTGGTTTCTTTCTTGGTTGATGAGGGAGGCTGGCTTAACAGTAGTCCTCAATGGAACTGCATCTACATGGAGGGAAGTAGGCAGTGGAGTACCCCAAGGCTCTGTTTTAGGCCCAGTACTCTTCAACATCTTCATCAATGATTTGGATGAGGGAATAAATGGGGAACTCATCAAATTTGCAGATGACAACAAGCTGGCAGGAATAGCCAATGGTCCAGAAGACAGGCTCAAAATACAGAAGGATCTTGACAAACTTGAACATTGGGCGCTATCTAATAAAATGAAATTCAATAGTGAAAAGAGTAAGGTTCTACATTTAGGCAACAAAAACTAAATGCACATGTACAGTATAGGTGGTACCTTGCTCAATAGTAGTAACTGTGAGAGGGATCTTGGAGATTTAAATAGGAGCCAGCAGTGTGCAGCAGCTGCCAAAAAAGCCAACACAGTTCTAGGCTGCATAAACAGAGGGATAGAATCAAGATCACGTGAAGTGTTAATACCACTTTATATTGCCTTGGTAAGGCCACACTTGGAATACTGCATTCAGTTTTGGTTACCACGATGTAGAAAAGATGTGGAGATTCTAGAAAGAGTTCAGAGAAGAGCAACAAAGATGATTAGGGGACTGGAGACTAAAACATATGAAGAACGGTTGCAGGAACTGGGTATGTCTAGTTTAATAGAAAGAAGAACTAGGGCAGACATGATAGCAGTGTTCCAATATCTCAGGGGTTGTCACAAAGAAGAGGGAGTCAAACTATTCTCCAAGGCCAACCCCCTGCCTAGGCCAGAAACTCTATACCATTCCAGACAAATGGCTATCCAACATCTTCTTAAAGACTTCCAGTGTTGGGGCTGAGAAAATAGAAGGTGCTGTAGGCGGGATTGAGATAGAAGAAGGTGCTGTAGGTAGTGTTGCTACTAGAGAACCACGAGAACCGAGATCAACTAGAGCTATAAATCCTACTTTTAATTAGCACAAAAAATTAGAGATACTAAACATAATTATTTTGAAAATGCAAACAAATCAGGTAGATGGTTGGCATATAAATTGAAAAAAGAAAGAAAATCAAAGAAAATATTGCAATTAAGAGATGATCAAGGGCAAATGTGTTATGGAAATGCAGAGAAGAAGAAAATTATGCAAGACTACTACGGTAAGCTGAATGAACAAGATAATATAGAAGAGGGAGGAGTTAAACAATACTTACAGGAAGCCAACTTTCCTCAGATACCTAAAGAAACTGAAACAATATTAGAAGGCAAAATAACTATGATAGAGTTAACTGAAGAGCTTAAAAAACAAAACAATGGAAAGGCACCAGGCCTGGACGGGCTGCCAGGAATCGTTGTTTCTTCCATGATTAGAAGTTATAAATGAGATGATGTCAGAGGAGAGGATACCCAAATCATGGTCAGAAGCATATATTACACTTCTGCCAAAAGAAGAGGCGGATCTATTACAAATTAAGAACTACAGACCTATCTCCTTGTTAAACTCAGATTATAAATTATTTGCTTCAATATTAGCAGAATGACTCAAAATATTTAAATAGTTTCATTCACTCTGATCAAAATGGGTTTTTACCAGAGACAAATTAAAGATAATATGAGAATAATATTGGACACTTTGGAGTATTATGAGGTGCACCCAGAAAAACAAATGGCTTTGATGTTCTTAGATGCACAGAAAGCATTTGATAATGTGAATTGGCAATTTATGTTTCTACAACTGGAACAGATGAGTTTCGGTAAGAAATTTACTCAAGCCATACAAACCATATACCATAAACAAACAGCAAAGATAATGATAAATGGAGAACTGACAGATTCTATTGAAATAAAGAAAGGGATGAGACAAGGCTGCCCACTATCACCTCTACTTTTTGTTTTAACATTAGAAGTTTTAAATAGAAAGATCAGAGAAGAAAAAGAAATGAAAGGAATGAAAATCCAAAAAGAAGAATATAAATTACAAGCATTTGCAGATGATTTGGTTTCTACCCTAGAGGATCCATTAGAAACTGCACCTAAATTGATAGAAAGAATAGAGGAATATGGAAAAGTAGCAGGTTTGAAAATAAATAAAGATAAAACAAAGATTCTGACAAAGAATATATTATGAAGACAAAAGGAAGAATTGGAGGAAACCTTGGGGATTCAAGTCACGAATAAGATTAAATATTTGGGGTTATATTTAATTGCAAGATGTAGCACACTTAAAGAGAACAACTACCACAAACTTAAACAGCAGATTGCGATTGACTTGATAAAATGGGAAACAACTATCAATGATAGGGAGAATATCTACAATCAAAATGAACATTTTACCCAGAATCTTATATTTGTTCCAGATAATTCCAATCAGATTAAGGAAAGACTATTTTGATGATTTAAACAAAATAGTGCTGAAGTTTATTTGGCAGGGGAAAAAAGCAAGAATAAAATTGAAATTGTTACAAGATGTGAGAATAAGAGGAAGATTGGGCCTGCCTAACTGGGAATTATATTATCAGGCAACAAGCTTGATGTCGGTTAAGGAGTGGATAACATTAAGGAATTCCAGATTATTGACTGTAAAAGAACATGATTTATTGTTGGAATGGCATGCTTTTTTATGGTATAAGGGAACTAAAACACAGGGGTATTTTAGAAGACACTATTTACGGGAGGCTTTGTTATTAAATTGGGAGAAGATCAAAAGGCAATATTACTTAAAAATTCCAGTCTAGCTATCAACTATTGAAGCTTTTTCATATTCCATAATATACAAAAAGGAACAAACAGTTAGATATGGTGAAATATTGAATGCAGAAGGTGAACTTAAATCTATGCAAGAGCTGAAACAGGAAGCAATAGGAATGAATTGGTTTTCATTTTGCAAATGCAATCTAGATATGATAAAGATCATAAAATGGAAGGGTTCTATGATAAAATGACTGAACTAGATAAAATCTTGACAGGTACTGAAGAAAAAGTAATTAGAAAATTATATGGACACTTACTAGAGGTTAAGCTAGAAGAAAAACAAGTCAAAGAACCTATGATAACTTGGGGAAAATTTTTTGGACATGGGATTGAACTAGAGAAATGGCAGAAATTGGGGTCTCAAAATTATAAAATGACAATGTCAACAGCATATAAGGAAAATTTGTATAAGATGTTTTACAGGTGGCACCTACCCCCAATGAGAATAGCAAGAATGTTCAAGAACAAATCAGAAAAGTGTTGGAAATGTCATTAGACACCGGGTTCATATTACCATATGTGGTGGACTTGCATAGAAGCTAAAAGATATTGGACTAAAATCCACACGTGGTTGGAGAAAATGATACAAAAACACATAGACTTTAAACCAGAGATCTTTTTATTGGGAATTATACTGGAAATATACAACAAAGATTTAAAATATTTGAAATATTTGATTGTAAATGTTTAACTGCAGCTAGAATTGTATTCGCAAAAAAATGGAAAAATGAGAAAATACCAGGAGGAAGTTATTAAAAAAACAATGGAATGTGCTGAAATGAGTAAATTGACATTTGAAATTAGAGAACAAGAAGATGAACAATTTTATAAGGTATGGGATCTGTTTTATCAGTGGTTAGATAAAAAAACATGGAAATGAAAAATGTTGGATAATATTTTTTCTCTTTTTTTCCCCATACTGTAAGAATAATAGAATGATATTGGTGATGCAATAAAGACATATTATTATAAAAGAGACTAAGAATGATGCAATGGAATATTGGTATATATATGAATCTAATATCTAGAATATTTTGTTTAAAATGAAGGAATAACAATTGTAGCTGAACAAATGATGTATAATGATAATAATGTACCTATGTATATTCAATGGACAATCTGTGGTTTTATATACAATTGAAAGTGGTGTTGCACAAATGCTTGTAACCAAATGACATGCTATATGTAATTGATGATGGTTTTATGTTTTATGTCTTGTTTATCTTTGTTTGTCTAAAAAATAAAAAAACTTTTACACACAAAAAAACCAATAATGGGTAGGGTCTGACTTCAAAATTACAAGAAAGGTACAGTCATAGCAGTTTTCTAAAGTTAATCAAAAGAGATCCAGTGGTTACATGCAGTGTTTCCAGTTGACTGGTTTTCCTGCCCAATTTGGCTAGTTTTGGAGATCAGTTGCAGGAAATTTGGAGCCTTTGTGGATTGCCGGTCTTGACTCTACTTTGGGCTACTTTTAAGAGCATGTACAGCTTGGGGGTCATATATCAAAGTTTTATGAATGATAACTTCAAAATGCATTAAGGGTGTGCAGATGATGCCAACAGGCTGAATCAGGTCAGCTAGCCTTCTCTCCTCTTATTGCCCCACCAACGGTGTGAGACAACTCACCACAGCCAACTCACCATGGCCAACTCACCACGGCCAACTCGCTACAGGACAACTTGCTATGGCCAACTGACATGGGCCAATTCGCTGAGGGATAATTTAACAATTCTATTTAATTATTTAAAATCATTTTTTTTAATTTTTGCTATTCACATTTTATTCTTTTGCATCCTTTCTTTGATGATTCTACTCCACTATTTCTTTAATATTAGTGTAACTCTTGTGCTGCAGCGAGTTGTCTTGTGGTGAGTTGATTGTAATGAATTATCATTCAGCAACTTGACCGTGACCGTGACCATGATGAATTGTCATAACCCCCCCCCCCACGTAACAAATTGCTCATTCCTCAAATCCAGCTTGACTTTTCTCACCTCCCCTTTCTACCTCTTCTCCTAAGGACCACTTTGCGAACAAAAAAGGGGAATCACACTTTGCAACTGTCAACACCTCTCCCCTTGATATTTAGACTCCTTGCCCTCTCCTGAACTGTTGGACACCCTGATGCCAAAGCTTCCACTATCCCACTTTTGTCTCTCCCTGCCTCCTCCCCCATTTTTATCAGTGCATCCTGCTGCCTGGGCCAGCCCAGCCCAGCCCTGGATCTCCCGTGTCTGTCCCGAGACAGATTTCCCAAACTGCTTTGCTTGAAGAAAGACAGATACACACTGGCCAGAAGAGCCCCAGCAGGCAATGCCATTCTTTCTCCTGCATGCATACCTCTGGCCCATCCCAGGATTAGAAATTGAAGGGTTAGGAGGTTGGGAAATTAGTTGAGGGGATATTTGTGGCCTTTGTGGGTTGTGGTTTTTTGGGGCTACTTTTGTGGTCTTGTTGGATTATAATATTATTTTAAAAAATCAGGGCATCTGACAATATTGACCACATGCACAGATCCTCAGACGGATCTATGACAATTCACCATGGTCAACTCATCACGGACAACTCATCATGGCCAACTTGCCACAGCCAACTTGCCATGGCCAACTCAGCGCAGGACAACTTGCTGTATGGCAAGAGTTACACTAATATAAACTAATATAAAATATAAAATATACACTAATATAAAAAAAATAGTGGAATAATTAAAGAAATGATGCAAAAGGAGGGACAGAATGAAATATAAATGACAAAAATTAAAACATTTAATATAATTGTTAAATAGTCCCACAGCGAGTTGTCCCACAGCTAGTTAGCCATGGAGAGTTGGCCACAGTGAGTTGGCTGTGGCAAGTTGTCCCATTCCACCCTCGGACTTCCTACTTCTTTGCAAGAATGCAATTCAGTTTCATGGCTCCTAGCTGGGAGAGTAGTGAGATGGCTTTGAAGGGGAAGAGCAAAGCCTGATGTGGGCAAACCTTAGAAGGATTTGGTCTGCAAAATTCTGCCTTCCACCGCCGATGCCCCATCCGGTATGTCTGCTTGTGAACAGTAGGGAATGTATGGATTTTCAGAACATCAGGTCTGGGCTGCATTGCTTGTTTCTTAACAATTGGCTCTAAAAGCAGATTTCTAAAATCTTGCTGCTGCAGGGATGTAAGATAATACGACCTGATTACTTCTCCGAAAGCAAAACCTTCTACACGATATCCCCATTATGATCAGCAGGCATAAAGGAAATGCCATGGTGAAAAGTTGTTAGGTATAATAACAGTTTAAATCTTCAGTCTGAAGGTATGCCATTTCTGCAATCTGGGGACAAAAGGAAAGAGGGGTGGAGGGGGAGAGAAAGATGCAATCAAGCTCTCGTTTTTGCTTTAAGCTAGAGAAGTCGAGACGTTAAATTAGCATAATTATAGTGACCAGAAATGCATACAAAAGTGAAACCAATTTTCTTCCCATTTTACAGGCAAATCTCTTGGCTTTTCTAACAAACTTGATCATTTTCAGATGAAACCAACTTTTGTTATTTATTTTTATGGCAAAAATTAAAGAGCTCTAAAAATAGGGCTTAGATTATAATGACAGTTTTTATGTTTAACTGAGGGACATCACACATGTTTCCATTCTTTTGTAGTTTTTGCTAATTACTTGGGCTTTTCTGTGAAAGGAAAGATGGAATTAGTGAACCACGAATGAAGCAGTGGTGCCCTAGGTTAATTGCCAATTTTAGATTTGCTCCCTGACCTTTCTTCCAACGTGCCGTTTTTGATTGTCTGATTTTGACTCGCATAATTTCTCATCGTTTTTATACATGTGACTTGTATAATATGAACGTTATCCTAACTGGGGATCTAGTTACAGTAAAATGATTTGATTCAATGGAATCAACATTTGTCATCTAGGGTTGGATTCTTTGGCAGTCGTCTAAAATCAACATCATTTTTTCCCTAATTGCCCTTTCACAGAGTTTTCTTTATCAAGATTTGTTGAAAGGAACAGAATGTCATACAAGAATTCTAAACTATTTTCAGTATAGAAGCAATAAAATCCTTTGTCTATTAGGAATGTAGACAGGTTTGGGGTTTTCTTTCCAGCAACTTTCCTTTAATCCAGGAAGAAGTAGAGATAGGATGGGATCCCTGGTGCTCTCTGAATTTGGTTGTTTGCTTGTAGAGCTTGCAGAGATAGGATTCTTCACTGCTAATGATGAAGTAGCTTAACACTGCTAAGGGAATATTGCTGCTAACTATTTACATAACAATCACTAGAATATTTAATAATCTGTGAACTGATTCTTACATATAATAGGAGCTAAGTATTTTCTTAACTACATTCACACTTTGCTATGCAAATAGATGTGTGAATCTGAAAAATTATTAATCAGTGCAAATTTATTTGGGGTGTTAATAATTCCAAACATTCGGCTTCAAGAAATAATGCTGACAAGAACTTGGCAATATTTCCCGATATTTGACTCAGCACAACTTGACTAGACTCTTAACCTCAAACTCAATTGAAGGCTATTGAATGGCTGATGC
Organism: Thamnophis sirtalis; assembly: GCF_051295495.1. Taxonomy (NCBI): domain Eukaryota; kingdom Metazoa; phylum Chordata; class Lepidosauria; order Squamata; family Natricidae; genus Thamnophis; species Thamnophis sirtalis. The sequence continues at coordinate 43,098,521 of NW_028261381.1, read as the reverse complement.
AGCACAGCTAGATAAGAATCTTTATTGCATACTAGCATGTAGCCACTTGAATCAGTTCATTACTCTCTGGGAACATGAAAGTGCATTCCCTTTTTATACCTTTTCTTATATTCAATTCCTATGCTACTTTCTTCTGCTCTTTTGATAGTTAATTTTTTAAATTATTTTGCTTTAATATACAAAAAGAGAGGGCAAGAAAAAAAAAGATGTAAAAAAACCCAAACCCTGCCAACCATCTTAAAATAATAACAAATATATATGTATTGTCGATAATGCATAGAGAAAATCTATCAGCCCAACCAGTGGTGGGTTCCGGGCAGTACGGCCCGGTATGGACATACTGGCAACCGCTGGGAGCAGCGGCCACCGTACCGGAATGGTGTTTTGGCGAGCCCATCTGCCCATCCGCATTCCTTACCTCTTTTTGAGGGAAACAGGCCAATTGCACATGCATGCATAGTGTATGGAGCCTGTGCTACCTCGCTGAGTATCTGGGGCATCGCAGGGTGGTCGCGTGTGCATGCGTGTGCAGCACATGTGCCCAAGATGGACATCCAGCCCCATTGCAGCGTATCGGTTGTGACGGATCCGGAACCCACCACTGAGCCCAACCTATCAAACCAATTTTTGAATATAGCATGTAACCTTGATCACACTTTTCATGAACATGGGTAGCGAACCAATTCATAAACAAAATGAACATATATTGCTATTCCAAGATTGTAAATTGGGGGTAATGTTGTCTTTTGAAGATTGAAAAAAAAATGTTATTTTTGCTATGTCCCCCATTTAGCAAATCTATTAATATTTATTTATTTATTTATATTTTGTGTTGAATTTTTGCTGATAAATAAACACAAACACAAAATGGTTTGTTTGCCTGGAAGGCTCCTGGAGTGGGGCTGAAAGGCGAAAGGGAAGCAGTATGCTCCCTTCCATATTGGGGCATACCAGGTGCTTTGACAAAAGAAAAACATTATATGTATGTATGTATGTATGTATGTATGTATGTATGTATGTATGTATGTATGTATGTATGTATATTGAACTTTCCAACTCCACATTTGGAGTAGTGGTTATGATGAGACGTGGTGGCGTATTGGTTAGAATGCAGTACTGCAGACCTAACTTACTGCCCACTGCCTGGACTTAGACCCTGAGCAGCTCAAGTTTGACTCAGCCTTCTATTCTTCCGAGGTCAGTAAATTAAGGACCCAGATTGTTGGGGGGGGGCAATACCACTTAGAGAGGGCTGTAAAGCACTGTGAAGCGGTATATAAATGTAAGTACTTATTGCTATTGCTAAACACATGGGTGTGAAAAAGTGGGAGACTGGGAATTCTAGTCGTACCTTAGGCAAGAAGGCAGGTAGGTGACTTACAGCTCTATGAACAGAGGTGGGTTGCTCCCGGTTCGGCCGTGGGAGGCTCCACCTAGCCGCTCAGACGCTTCTGCATGCATGAGCGAACCGGTAGTAAAAAAAAATGGACCACTGCCTATGAAGCATGCAATGGCAAGTCTAAAAAGAAGATTAACAATGTATGAACTTGCCTAGGCAAACAAAGATACCCTCCCAATCCTAAGAAACACAATATTAAATTATGCTAAATTTACAGATATTAAAATTAGACAATCTGTGATTCATTGGGTTAATCTTTCAGAGATCACCAGATTCCTCAATGTCTTCAACAACGACAGAGCTTTTCATGTACTGCCTTCACTGGAAAAGTTGGGATATATCCAGAGATATATTTGCATCGAAAATAGCCCATGTTGAACTGCATGGCACAGTCAAACCTCAATATAGGAACTATTGGCACTCCCTTTGCTTTTTTTGCCACAGTCATTCCATTTCAATTTGCAGGTCTTTGTATTTTGTTATCTTCTCCGATTCCTTCTCTTCTATTCTTTTCTATTTTACTGACAATTGTTAAGTCTGGCACATTATACAGCCGGTGCCTGTCTGTTTGAATACTAAAGTCCCAGAGCACACTCTGATTGTAAATCTTACATCATCTGGCTTAACCAATTTCTTCTGCACTTGCTGGCTCATGAAACAGCTGATAACAGTTTTGAACCAGATTTCTTGAGCTGGATACAATCCAAACTGGACAATCTCCAGTTTAATACCCAACATGCCTTTGGCCCATACAACTTATAGATGTGTATATTCTAGATTCCTATTCTATTATATTCAGTAGAACTATAAAAATTGAAGCAAGTCTTTGTGGAAAATCTACGCTGAATGCAAATACCCCAGACTTTGCCTTTAGCATCTTCAAATACCCAGCTCTAATGTCCAAGAATGAAATCCTGAAGCTGTTGTCAGCCAATGCAGACAATTCTACTACACAGACCATTTGTCTGGCTCAGTTACTAGTTCTAATTAACATGATTTGATTTCAATTCTTCTAAGCCTCAAAGCAACATGGCCATTGAAAAAGGACTGTGATTTGCCTAGAGGTATAAAGTTGATGCTCCCTATTTTTACTCATGCCATGATTTTAAAATTATTTTTAAAAATATTTTTAAATTATTAACTATATATAATTAAGCTGTAATTATAATTCATTCTCTCTGAAATTGTATGCAGAAATATGCATAATTTACTGATATAGCACATTTAATTAAGGTGGAAAACTATATATAAAGATGCTAGGTTGGTAGACAGGTATTCTAATATGTAGGACATGTGTTTGCATTTATACTCAAATAGCTCAATCTTAATCATCAATTAATTAAATTTTAATATCATTTAGTCTCACATACAACTCATTTTCCTAACGCCTATGGTATTTAATATTTTTGGTTGCTATACAGTACATGGACTCTCAGATTATCATTTTTAATCTATGCATTCATCTCTCTCTCCTCTCTTTATATTTTCAATAACCCTGAGTTTAGTGGTGTCCATCTGAGAATCAATGCTCAAATTGTCTCAAACTCAATAAGTTGATCAACATTTATTTAGTGTGATGTTCTTTTGAAACTAGTGTTATTCCTTTGCACTGTAATAACTTCTTCCTTTCTCATTGTCTCCTCTGGGTCTCATTATCCAACTCAGCCAGCAGTGCTCCTGTTTTAATTGGTTGATCTTGGCTATGTTTCCAAGCATTAAGGCAAGGACTCAAAGGTCAAAAATTCCTGCCCTTAGAGCTGACAACCGGTATAGATTTTCAACGGTCACTTCTGAATTGTCACCTCTCAGCTGGGTCTTTGCCCAGAATCTGGATTGGATATTGAATGTTGGAGACCTTTGAGCTTACAAGGTGATCCAGAATTATGTTAACTATCAAGTTCTCCTAGTGCTGGCTAATTGTTTAGTGAGTATGGTGGATATGGCCAGGTTACCGTATGGGCTCATTCAGACATTCCTAGATCTGCAGTGGTATCGTGCCCTGGTAAACATTTTTATGTCCCCTTAGCATTGTCTTTCTTACATATATAGTCCACAGCTGGGACAGTATTTAGTAACTAGGCTACTAGTTTATAATATAGCCTAGTTATTAAAGACCTATAACTAGGTCAGAGTTGAAGAAGCTTCTTGGATGAGAAGCAAAACGTCTTCAGAAAAAACCCAGAAAGTCCAGTTGAAAAGCATCTTTGGGACAACTATGATCTGGATCACTGAGAATCTCCATGGACATTATAGATATAATCTTTTTTCCTCTTCTTATGATACAGCTCTGGCTATGGATTTGATCTAACATGTTTCAATAATAGTGAGGTTGCAGACACAATCAGGAATAGAGAGTCTGTCCAGCAACTGTTTTTCTCTTGTTGTGTGCATGTTTCTCTTCCTCCAGTGACTTGGACTGGTCCTCCCTGGCATTTTAGTTCACTTGGACTTGGGCTTCAGGAGAGACTGGACACCTTGTTTCCTCTGAAGCCTCTGCACATGCAGTGCCAAACTGGCACTTTCAAAATACTTCTCCGATCTTATGCATGCTACTTATAAACATTGTTGGTCATTCTTTTGCAAGAGAACCGAATATCTATGGAAGAACCAGAATGAGCACCTTCTGGTGAGAGTCCTGTGCTGCCCGGAAGATTTGTTGAAATTGGGAAAGAGAGACAGGTTATGCCCACTGTATGCTGATAATATTATCATCATTGGGGTCATTCTGTTTCTGCCAAGGTTTTTTAGTTTTCTTAAATTAATTTTTTTTAAAAAAAAATACATTTTGTGGGGGATTCACCCATTCTGGCTCCATGACTGTCTGCAGGTTACAAGTACTCTTCAAACTTACAGGTAGTCCACAATTTATGACCATAATTTCCATTGCTACACAGGCAGATGTTAAATGAGTCACACCTGATTTTATTCTCTGAATTCATTTAGCAACCACATGTTTCACTTAACCAATGACTTGCTTAGCAACCATGGCAAAAAAAGCTTTCCCCATGGACTTTGCTTGTGGGAAACTATCTAGGAAGTTCGCCAATGGCGGTGTTGGTTGTAATTGAATTTTAATTACATGACAGTGGGGATGCTGCAGCATTTATAACTGTAGGAATCTGTTGTTAAATCACTTTTTTCAGTGCCGTTCAGTGGTGGGATTCCAAATCTCTTCCTACTGGTTCTATGAGAGCGCACTTCATGTGTGCACTCATGTGCATAGCACTCAAAGACCGCCCTCAGTGTCAGCGCTGGTGATCTGAGCTGTGTTTTAGCTCATTTGAGGTGTGGCAATCTGCTCTGCCATGCAAATCAGCTGAGCCTAAAAAAACAAGAGACCATAGGACAGGGAACGATTGAGGTGGGAGGGTGGGGCCAAACAGAGGTGGTTATTTGCCGGTTCTCCGAACTACTCAAAATTTCCGCTACTGGTTCACCCAAATTCATTTGAACCGGCTGAATACCACTTCTGTTGCCATTGTAACTGTCAACAGCTACTACGCTAAAAGTTGTCAGATGAGGACTACCCATATTTCCTGGTGCTCCCAGCCACAAGGACAAAAATGGACCTGCTGCCAGCACTGCCCGTTCCCCCTAGACAAGAATGGAGCTCAGTCATTTTAGATCTCTTCCATCTGTTCTAACCTTACTACACCCTTTCAGTAAAGCCACTTTGAGATGTCAGTTTAGCATGCTTTCAGAAGAATAAAGAGCAGCTCCATAATTGTCAGTCAGGCAACCTGACAAGGAATTAAGCATCCTCTTCCAAATACCCACTTACTCCTCCCTCAATCTGCTCTACCAACATTGGGACAGGGGTTGCTTTCTTGCCATCAGGTCATGTATGGTGGAAGATTGGGGTCCGCCAGATTGTTTAGAGGATGTGTGGCTATGTAAAGAGTTAAAATAAATAAAATAAACAAGAAACAAAGTTGAGGAATATGAAAAATATGAAAAAGCAAAAATTTTATAGAAAAGATATTTAAATTCCCCCTTTGTCCAATTCAATGGAAAACAAAATAGCTGGTATCTCCAAAAAGATGTAAAAAATTAGCAAAAAATAAATAAATAGCCAAAACAAAACAGAGGGGAAGCACAACTTTCACAACAAGGAGAAATAGACACTGCCACCCCAAAAAAAGAAAAAAAAAGTTGTAAGGCTTTTCTGAGATGGAATAAAATGAAGTAAGAGCCTTTCCAAGCTCACTGCAGGCTTTCTCAAAATTGTTTATCTTATTCTTTCCAAACAAAGTTCCGGGCACTGACGATTTCAAAGTGAACACCTGTATAAACAATCCTGTTCTTTTCATTATCAGTTCTTCACTAGGTAACGTGCCCTTGAGAGAAACAACTTTTCTCCAAACATTTCATGCAAGAATAAAAACAATGTATCAAGCCTCTAGATGGCAGTGTTACTAGTTTCCCACTTTCTCCTCTGCGTTTTACTTTCTAAAAACATAAGAAGTTCATTAAGAAGAAAAAAATACAATAATACTTTAAGCAAAAATAAACAAAGGAGAAATTCTTAAATGATGCATATTAATTGTCCAAAGGGTCCAAATGAAAAAAAGAAAAAAAGAAAGACATAAGTCATATCCGTTTAAAAGTGAACTACGCTGAAAGTCCAGTCAAGCTTCCAGCAGTAAAAAGGAAAAATAAAGAGGAAACTTTCACTTTGACTATACATTAAATTTGCCTCTTACTCTCTCACCAGTCAGCTTTTTAACTTAATTTTCTTCACATAGGATGTTCTTTCAAATAGAAGAAAAATATAACACTCTCACCAAAACGACACGCTTCTCTCCTGCACTTTACGTAGCGGAGCTATCTGCAGTTTCAGCAACCTTGTGGCTGCCTCTCAGCTGCCTGCAAAAGGATCTTTCCCTGGATCACCAGAGACTTTGTGGGGGTCTCCGTGATCGACAGATATGCCCCTTCCTGTCACTGTCTCTTTGGGATGGTTTAGGTCCAAATTGGACCGCCCAGCGACCAAAATTCTGTGCCAATCCTGGAGCGCCAGGAATGTCCGTCGTTTCACCGTGACGCCAAGCTCTCCTTCAGTTGCCAGCTTCCTTACTTTAGAAGAATAGGATAAGCCATGTAGGGAGTAGTTTTATGCCAGCAAAGATTTATGACAGCTTTAGTGGATAGTTCTGCTATCTTGCAGAAAATGTTACATATGTAGGCTGATGTTGTGTATGGGAAGCCTTATTAAACACAA